>NW_012148574.1:245295-295614 GCF_000956105.1 Propithecus coquereli
TTTCCACATACATAAAAAGAAAATATATAAGTAAAAATGTATTCCCGAAACTTCTTTACATTTGGGTTTCACCACTTCTGAATCACTTTTCAACTTACATTTTTAAAAGCCTGTGTTTCCCATATAATATTGTCCTCTTTGCCACCAAGAGTATGAGTGATAACAGCATTTTTTAAAAGAATAAGTCACATGTCTCCTGGCTGTTTTTCGAAGCCACTGACACTCTGATGAGGACCCATGACATAATCTCAAAGATTATCACTTTGTCCAAGAAACTGACTTCCTGTCTTTTCCAAAGTTCAGCACAATGGACTACACAGTTGCCCTCATTAATACTTGGGTGAGCAGAGGCTGAGCTAGGCCACAGGCCTCCTCCTTTTCCTCCTCTTTCGCTTGTTACACCCCCTATCTCTTCACCATCCCTCCACCCCTTTTATCTTGGAGGTTTTGGTAACCTGGAGGTGAGACTGTTGCTTTATATAGGTAATATTAATTTAATTTTACCACATCTTCATCTTTTCATTTCTTCTGTATCTCTGATGTATTTGTGATAGAATTCCTTCTTCCTTAAAAATACTCTTTGGTGTTTTGATTAGTGTGTGCCTGGGTTAATGAATTTATCTCATGTTTTGTTTGTGTGATAGTCTTTTCTTTCTTTCCACCTTCACCCCTCTGTGCCCCTGGGCTTAATTTTGAATGATATCTTTGCTGGATATAGAACTCTGTCTCTAGAGTTAAGTAGTTTTGGCAGAGACCTATGACCTGCAAAACCTAAAATACTTACTCTCTGGCCCTCTTCAGATAAGGTATACCAATCTCCGTCCTTGGACTTTGTTAAATATTGTTATTTTAAAGTTTATTTTTGATAGTTCCAATATTAGAGCCCCCTTGGGGTCTGTTTCTGTTGCCTGTTGTTTCTGTTGGGTTTTGTTGCTGTTTTTCCTTTCCTCTTATGCTGGTTATTTACTATTATAATATGGTGGACATTTTATTAGCAGAATCATTATAGCAATAACTTGAGATCTTGTTCCAGTGAGGATTTATATTAACTTCTGCTAAATAGTTGGGGGCATTAGCAGTCTAGGATCATTGTAGTTTTACTGCAGGTATTAGTACAGTTTGAAGCTGGGCTGCTGTAGGACTTAGAGGCCCATCCATTTCTGGTTTACCCTTCCTCTTAGAGTACAGCTCTTTGGGTTTCAACCTCATGCACGTTGGGCTTGTTGGGCTCTTAGGAGGACTCTTCTCTTCGCCTTTCCTTCCAGCTCACCGTGCCATGGTGTGCCTGTGAATCCAGTTTCTGTCCGCCCATTCTCTGGTGGCCATCAGAGGCACCACTCAGCCTGCTGGCTGTCTTCTGCTGAAGTGGCAAAACTCCCAGGAAAAAAGCAGTCCCAAATGCCAGTTTATCTTCATGGGGTTTATTTTCATGATCTTCTTTGGTTTTGCCCAGATCGTGGCCACATAATTTCTCACCTTTTTGTTACCTCTTCAGTGTCTTCAATCATACATTTTTCATATTTCTTTTCGTGTTTTTAGCTGTTCTCAGTGCAAGGGTTGGGCCAAATTACCTAGTTAGAAATTAGTTCTTGTGCAAATTAAGCTGACATAAATTTCATTATTTCAGGAATTTGGCTTAATTATGAAGTACAGTTTTTCAAGTGTTAAGCAGAATAGAAAGTTACTTACTTTCTTTTTTTTTTTTTTTTGGTGAGTGGGAAGTTAGGTGACTAAAATAAAGTAGTTGTAAATGTTATATACATTTATAAAATGGCAGACAAGGTGATTATGTATGGAAATGCTTTTTTTTAAGGTGTTATCAGGGTTTTATTTGTATGCTATATAGTAAAATGTGTCCACTGAGAGATGCTGAGGATAGAATTTTGAGGCATGTTTAGTCAAAGTTAAGGAGAATTATGGATAGACTAGGAGATGGGGAGATAATCCGTGTGGGGAACCAGCCAACAGAAACTATACTTTCTTTTGTTGTTGGCTAAAAAAATCATCTTTTTAACTACCTTATTAACTGATTGACTAAAAATTGTATTAGAGCCAAGGATACAGGAAGAGTTCATTCTAATCCTAGTTTTGTGAAAGACTCAACCATCTAGAAGTGACTAACTCTTAAAATCGTAGTGATATAGTCCTACTTTCCTGTCTGAGCTTTAGGCCCATGTTTTTTTACCTAGTCAGAATTTATTTTGAGATGTCTTACTGTATTTCAGACTGGACTTATGCAGCCTAATTCTGTTATCTTTTGTTAGTGTACATATCTTCTCAGTGAGTGAGTGCCTCAGTGAGTGAGGCCGTCTGGTCCTCACTCTCATTCTGTTTCCAATCACTAGAGCAAGTCGTTGGCATGTAGTGGGCATTCAGTAAGTGCTTAGTCATTGCATGTGTTGATAAAGAATTAGAAGGTTTGTCAGAGACCACTGACGTCTCTTTTAATGGTTGCATAATCCCTTGTTCAGTATCCTCAAGTATCTGCTTCATTTCTGCTAGACTGGGAAGTGATTGCCTCTTAAGGCAGTCCATTCTATTTTTTGGTTATTTCTCATCAAGTTTTTCCTCACAGAAATTTGCTTCTTTTCATCCCCCAATCCCATATCTTTTGGTGTGAACACTCAGGAATCACACAGAACAAACATAATTCCTCTTCTAAGATAATCTTTTGAATACTCGAAGTTGGTTATTATCCATGCTAACCTCAGAGTTGTCTATTTTCTGGATTGGACATTTCCAATTCTCTCAGTGGCTCTTCACCTGGCCTGGTTTTTTTGGCCCTTTTAGGCTTTTATCCCCTGGGGGAAGTGTTTGTTTTTGACTCATGAGGACATGAGATTGCTCCTGAGATTGTCCCAGTATTTTAGATGTAGTCTGATCTATGCGAATCTCATTTCTCTTACTTTTAATATTACATGTACAGAATGACTAGTAGAGAATTTTCATTGATAAAGATTTTGAACAAATTTTTCAACATACATATCTTTCTCATTTTCATTTTTATTCAGGATAGACAAGTCAGAAAATTGGGGGATAAAAGTGAAGGGAGTTTCTTACAACACCAAGGAATTCTCCTCAAAACTGATAGACAGATGAATTTTCAGTAGTTATAGAGAATGAAAGTGTTTATTGTATGTAGTATATTTTCTTTGACAATGAGATATCATCCTCCCCCATTTTTTTTTTTGCAAATGTGGCAAGGAGTGACAATTTATATGAAAGAAGGCTCAAGGTAAAATAGAGAAGATATAATATTTTTCTTAGAGGCATAGTTTTGAAAAGTCTCTGGAGGCTGAAGTATCTCTTAGTGTTTACCCTATCTCCCTGGCCTTACTTTTTATCTCCAAAACTAATAAAAAAAAATCCAGTTGCAACGTAATAACATAATAGTCATTGTAAGTTAAACATGCAAAAGCAAAAATTGTGTTCATTTATTGTCAATAATGGAGATTTAAAATCAAAACACTCAGGTGTTTTCAGTGCTTCCCCTTTTTAATGGTTTCAGATAGCCACAGCCTAAACGTAATCAAAAGATTTTTAGGAGGCTTAAATTGACAGTGGAGCATTGATTATACCTTTAGCACTGTGCTTGGCCCTGGAAATCAAAATATGAAGAGACACACTTCTTGGTCTCATTAAGTGTATCGTGAACCAATAACTATAATACCATGCAGATGCTGTGAGAGAAATGTACATAAAGGTTCTGACAAGAGATAAGGGAATGTTCCATTTTGCTTTGGGTGAGGGGTAGGACAAAGTCAGAGGAACCACTGAGGTAGACATGACGGCACATCTTCCCTCCTTGTTTTTTGTTATATCTTTTTTTTGGCTGATTTTTCTTTGTTATTAAATGCATTATAAATAAGTCTAATATAGACTTGTTCACTAGGTATTTACATTCTGAAATTTTCATGTGTTTGAGATGTTTTATCAGAGATGTTAGATTTGTATTAAGTTATTTTTACATTATTAGATATATTCTGAAGAAATGTGCATGGCATATGCCATTATTGGAATAACTTTGCTATTCTCTGAAGATTCCTTTCCTAAATAGAATCTTTTCATGCTTTGTCAGACAGGAGTTGCCACTTTCCATGGTGAGATATATTGCTACCATATATATGAAATGCTGTTAATATTCCCATTTTATAAAGTTGACTTTTTTTTTAGATGAGAGAGTGATCAGTTACTGACATTCTTACTGCTTTAGAGCCATACCGTTGACTTAACAACACAAACATTCAAAAGAAGATATGTTGAATATGTATTCCAAGGATATAGAATGACTTTCCTTTGTAAGAACCACATATGATCATCATAGTTGGCGAGCATATTTGAACTTATTATATTGCCACACCTACCAAGAAGAGACACATTTAAGACTGTAAGTTCTCCATTATTGACAGTGATTTAAATTTTGAAAATATTCTTCTCAAGTTCATTGTATAGGGATGGCAATGTTAATGTTTTGTGACAAAAGATGGAAGGGGACAGTAAACTGAAAAATACACTTTAACTTGTGGCTATTCTTGATTGTTTGGAGGTAGAGTCAGTTGCATTAAAAATTTCTAGATGTGATGGTCAGCTTTACACAAAACGTTTAACTACCTGAAGGACCAATTGACCCAACTCTTCCCTTTGAGAACTGTGGTCAGAAAGTCAAGGGCGTGATGAGCATTCTGTAGATTTCAGCAGAATGGAACACCAAGACTGTCCTTCCTTTTTCTAGTGCATTCTTGTGGCATGGGTGTCACTTTAGCTTCAGAGTAGCGCCATCTACATCATTTGTATTCTAAATGTGGTAAATTGTTTCATCTTTTTGGTGTGGTCCACAGAGCCCTGGTTTAATGTTTCCAGGCTAGCTTAGTTTTGTAAGGTGCGTTAAGTAGCTGATATTTGGAAATGATCAAAGACTTTTTTTTTTTATCTTTTTGAAACTTAACTGCAACTGAGAATTTGGTTATTATGATTCCATCTTGTACTCTAGCCAAGTCGGTTTTCTTATTTGATGTAATGTAAGAACTTTATAATATGATACGGTGATTTCATGTATTACAATGGCTGCACTGTTTTTCTATCTACAGGTTTTTTTTCTTTTTTTGCTTATAGTTTAAAAGACAAATTCAGTCTTGTTTCTAGTGGCATTTACTAGAAAAATCCCTCATGGATTGGCTTAATAAACTTTTGTGCTGATGGGAGCATTTTGCGACTACATGATTGTGCTCTGATGTGTGTCGAGTGGATGCTTGTGGTATGGTGGGCATGTGTCTGTGTGGATGCGCACTGGTGTCTGTTGGAGATATACAGTAGATTCTTTTTCAGACTTTGAGTGGGTGGTGCTGGGCTCTAACATTTGTTTCCGCCTGTTGATTGGTTAGCTTTTGTTAGTATGTCCTTGCTAAACTACTGGTTTAGCTTTCTGAAGATGTAATTGTAACCAGGTGTGTGAGGTCAGGGTAGAAAGCAGTTTTATGGAGCTTTTGTTCTAATAGCGTATAACAAATCACTGGAAATGTGAGTCATCAGCAAAAGGCGCTTTATAAAGCAAAAGGTGGAAAAATGTGCAGCATTGCAAATTTTCCATGGTAAAAAGTGTATATGGCAGTCAGAGACTTACGTTTCTGATTTAGTTTATTCTTTTATAATATTTTTGTAATTAGGAATATCTTTTATAAAGCAAAAGGTGGAAAAATGTGCAGCATTGCAAATTTTCCATGGTAAAAAGTGTATATGGCAGTCAGAGACTTACATTTCTGATTTAGTTTATTCTTTTATAATATTTTTGTAATTAGGAATATCTTTTATAGTTTATAGGATTCCATTTCTTTTCTCAGAGAAATAGGATTATTCTGGAACAACTAACTGTTAGATCTGGTATTAAACATTTAAAAGGAACATTAGCTATATCATTTGCTGTGGGGTGGTTTGTGTTTGGTTTCTTTGGCTAAACAATATCAGAAAGGTTTGAATTTCTTTTTTTCCCTCTGAAGAACACTTTATATGTGAATTTTGAGACAACTATGCAATGTTGCTTTTTTTCTTCTCTCTCGCACTGTTCTTATTTTAAAGCCAAGTCTAACAGTGGGCTGTTTGCTTTGTCTCACTCGTGTGAGTGAATGAATTGTGCTTGTAGAACATGCAGGGTATTTTTGCTTGAATGCAGCGTCTATGATTTATGGCCAACATGTATCCCTGATTTTCTGTTGAGAATGATCCTTATTGTCTTTGTGTACTAACTCAGTGCAGAAGCACTTGTCTATTTTGAGCCAAACCAGACCTCTTGTAAAAAGAATCAAATTATTTCATCATGTTGAAAATGAAAAGCTATAATTACTTGTAATTAGGCTTCAGAATTTTTGAAAATTGAGGAATTCTTTTCCAGAGGTTTAAGATCACTCCAAATCAGTGCCTTTGGAAAATAGGAAATAATTTTCTGTTCAATTTGAAATTGATTTAATTTATGCCTTTGACAGCTATTTTGCTTTGATATTTTTGTAGTGGAAATCATAGAACTGTGGTGGTTAGTGCTATAATGTTTTCTGTGATACCATATACTAGTTTGTTCAAAACTTGGTCTCCCGCTTTTTATGAGTTTCTGTAAAGTCTGGATTGTAAAAGATGCCGAAAAATTATTTTTGAGCCCCACAGGTTAATAGTACATGAGGAGCTTTGTAGGTGTTTTCAGAAGTTTCCAAATTTTCCAGAAGGAAAAAGTAAGGGCTGTTTTTTTTTTCCAGAGTAACAGATTTCTCTCCCAAAAGTATTGGGAAATCTATATATACTTCTGTAATTTGTAATTTAAAAAGAGCTTTAGGGGAAAGCATTCTTTTTCCTTATATTTCACTTCTTAGATTAAATTTCAAAAGTTAAATATAACAACTTTTAACTGGTATCTTATCGATCAATTCTTAG
This sequence comes from Propithecus coquereli, assembly GCF_000956105.1. Lineage (NCBI taxonomy): Eukaryota > Metazoa > Chordata > Mammalia > Primates > Indriidae > Propithecus > Propithecus coquereli. The sequence continues at coordinate 252,211 of NW_012148574.1, forward strand.
AATATATATTTTTAAAATGATGAATACTTATGAATTATTATTTTAAAGTGATCTAGATAAATTTTGCAGAATACTGTCTAGTGTTCCCAAATGCCCCAAGTCACTTTGAGTTATTAACACAATTTAACAGGGAGTTCTGTTCTCTAAAGAAAGTTTTCTTGAGAGTTTGCATATTACAAACTGAATATTTTATTGTAAACAATTATTTTTGTGTAATGATTTGAAAAACAATAAATAATTTGGATGAGCTCGGCTTAATCACAGTTCATGGAAGACTAAGGGTTAGGTAACTAACTTTATAGGAAGCTTCTGTGAATGGCAAAGTTTAACTCTTTATTTAATGAGTTATCCTAAAGTGAATTTTAGCTCAAGTTATGTAATAAATTTACCTTTTGAAACTTTCTGAGAAATCTCCCACAGACATATCAGAACTTAGCAGACTGTTATCCCATTTTGTCATCTTTATGGTCTTTGGAGCAAATATATTTAACTATAAACCTATACTTTCTTGGCCAGCTCATTTCATTGGGTTATTGAGAAAAAAATAATCAATTTAAAATTATTGTTTTCTGTTTTTTAAACTTAAAGACAATCTGGCACTAATCATATACTTTTCACTGTACAAATAAATTTAAAGTTATCATAGCCATAGAATTTTTTGTTAGCTTTTTTCCTTTCCTGAATTAGTTATTTGTAATAGGAAAAGTCACAGTTTTAAAAGTGAAAGAAATTAAAGATTATTATTATTATCACTGTTGTTATAATTGTCAGTTTTTTCAAGGTCTGTGGAGAGTAACGTATTCTGTTATCCTGGCTTTAGTTAGGAGGATTTCAGAATTGATATTAATAAGTAGTATTGAAAAACCCACATGAAGAGACATGGCTATGTCTACCCTCCAAGTCCATTCAGGGTCCTGCTCCTCCTGGCGCTGTCGTCCTGTGCCCGGGTCACTGCCGTGGTCTAGAGCGGGTCGTTGCTCGCCCGCAGTGATCCGCTCCCACCCCGGTAGCCGGCCTGATCCTAACACGCGCGTGCCGGGCCGTGTCACTGCGCGCTCCGCGCGGGGCGCGGATTCCCGGGTGCGTCTGAGCGCAGCCGAAGACCGCACGGTGATCTCCAGGCGCTCCAGACGGGCGGCCCGCGACCCCTCTGGCTATCCTGGCCACCCCACCTCACTCACCCCGCTGTGGCGCTGGCTTTCTGCTCCCCTCTGAGTCTGCAGAGCACGGCTCTGCTTAGGTGCTGTCCTCCAGCAGCTGACGCTCCCCGGAACGTTCTCCATCGCGTCCGTGTAGCTGATTGTCCGAATCCTTCCCTCCTCTGGGCTCCACTCAGATGCTTCTTCCCAGCCACCTGGACTGCCCTCCCCGCCACCTTGGTACTCCTGGGCCCCGCTCCTGCTTTACCTCCCCCCATGGCATTTGTCACCTTCTCACACGCTGTGCACTGTGTCTATCTGCTATCTGTACTGTTTGTTTATATTTTCTATTATTTAGCTCTTCTTAGAGCAGAGATTTTTGGGTTTTGTTTGTTCACAGGTTTCTCAAGGCACCTGAAAAGTGCCTGGTCCATAATAAGTGCTTAATAAGTAAAAAACAATTTTTAATTCTTCGGTCAAGCGGGTCATACAGATGTGTGGATGCCATGTAAATGAACAACAAGCCAGCCTTCCAATCACTGTGTGGGTGAGATTAATCTTCTTTTGTTTTCTTTAAATTTTGGTTTTTCCTGGAGTTCTAACTTTGGTTCTCTTGTTATTTGTTCTCCACCAGATCAATATGCAGACCAAAACTATTATCAGATTCTTTCAAATCTTTATCTTCTGTTTTTCCCGGTTTACACCAATATGTCACCTACTCCAAAGGTAGAACCTTTGTAACCTGTAACTCCTGGTGCTCCTGTCCACTCTCAGTGTGAGGATTTTACCTATCCATGTTACCTATAGCATTTTCCTCACGTGTGACCATTCTCCTTGCTACTGCCCATGGTCAGGTGTACATACGTCTTTCCTGGACTATTTTCCAGTTGCTTTCTCTGGGTCTTTTATTCTATTCTCTCCTTTATCCACTCTGTCTTCTACATTGTCGCAAGATACAAAACCCATGTCTGATTTTGTCTCCTTTTTATTTAAAGACCTATGATGGCTCTTCCTTACTTGTAATGTAAAGGTAAAAGTTATTAACATGGAATTAAGTCTTCTACACAATCTGGTGTCAGCCTTTTACTGAAAAGGATGTAAAGCATTGTTTCTAATGCCGTAGTCATTATGTTGTTACAGATGTTTAGTGAAAGAAATGTTCCATGATAAAATGTGTTTGGAAAATGATGGGTTAAACAAAGTTAAATTTTTTTTAACTTAGACCTATTAATGTTCTAATTTTTCAATGTCAGTTGTCAAGAAAATGATAATTTACATAATACTATATGTGTAAAATACTTCATTTAACAAATAATTATTGAGGACATATTATTAATCGGACCGGAACTGTTCTAGATGCTGAGGATCTAACAGTGAACAAAACAGAAATAAACCCTAACTCTATGGAATTTGAAATCTCATGGGGAATATGGACAATAAACAAAATAGAACACTGAAATATGTGGTATAAGGAATGTTGCTCTGTGCTGAGGAAGAAGAGAGTAGCATGAGCAGGGAGCTGGGGCGTGCTGGGTGAGGGTGGGTAGCCAGGGAAAGGCCTCCTTGAAAGGGGAGCATCTGACTGCAGAGATTTATTGTGTTATCCTTTAATAGTTTTGGAAATCAGGTAGAAATAGTGAGTTATGTGTGTTTTTTACCTTATGAAAAATCGTAGCATTATATAAGGCATTAAACAGAAAGATAATTCAAGCCACTGTTAAACTAATATCTATGTGTCTCTCCGTAAATTAGTGTTAATGGTCAGTATAACTCAAAGTATTTCAGATTTGGAATTTAACTTGCACTCATTTATTACAAAGTCAATACTCAGCTTAAAAATTAAAAAGATCAGTAATTATAAGGTTTTCAAAGAAAAGTACTAATGTTATGACCCACCTAACATAATATGGTTTCAAGACCGCCATGAAAATGATTTTTTTACCTTATATTTATAGTGCATAGATAACTTATTCTTCTTACTACTGTTAATTAATACTTTTGTAGTAATTATAGAATACTTTAAATATACATTATTCTTCTGAATTTAAAAGATCAGCCTTTTAAAAAAATTAAAAGGATAATAGAACTGACCTGTACTTTTATGAATTCTTTAATAAAATGTTTTTTTAAAAGATCATTAAAAATAATTTTTTGAAAACATTTCACATCTCTATGGGCTATAAAATTCCACATGGGCTCTCAGCTTCTATTTTCTGAGTAAAGTTTGATCACAGTTATACTCTCGGAAGTCATTGTTTTCCATAAAGGGGTGATTGCCTTTGAGAACAGATTCACTAGCAGATGTCTGTTAACACACTGCAAAGCTGAATGTACGTGATGCTAGCTAGTGCAAAGAACATACAACAGATAAATGGCAAACATAGGTTCATCATGAGATTTGAAATGCAGAGTGCGAGATCTCTCTCTGGATATGTGGAACATAGGTGACCAACAAACATGAATGGGAACATTTCAGCTCAGAGGTGAATTTCTTACGACTTAGTAGTAACCTTGATAATGAAGTGAGAAGTAGATCAAAATGTAATATAGTGAAAATAAGGAGAAGTTGGAGGGTGTTGTTGAAGAGATGTTTAGAGTCATTATCTTGGACAAATTTCTAGATCATCCAACACATGGAAGCAGATACTCAGTTTATTTTGAATGGATACCCTTCCTTCTTATCTTCCGGTAATATGGAAGCATCTGTTACCTTTCTTGTGATTTAGTGAGAATGCACTTCCACCTACAACGACTGAATTCAGTTGGATACTAAAATTGCATACTTGGCAATGTAGATTAATAACAGGTATGATACTTTCAAACTCCTTTTCTGAGGTGACATTTGCATACCATAAAGTTTGCCTGTTTAAAGCGTATGATTTAGTGGTTTTAGTATTTTTATAGATTGTGAAATCATCACTGTAATCTCATGTTTAGAACATTTCATCATACCAAAACGAAAACTAATAACAGGTATGATTCATATTGACATTATCAGTATATAGAAATAACAACTTACCTAAAAAACCAGTTTTTCTAACAAAGTAAATGCTCTTCTAACTAAAAAATGTTGATAATTTCAAATACGTTTTTGTCTTATTTCCTTTCATCTCTTGGTATACGAAAAAACACACAAATGAAGAAACCACTGTTGGATCGGAGTTATGTAATATGTTTTGTATTTTGCCTTATTGTCTTCCCTAACAATTTTAACTCATTTACTCATCCTGTAAGCTAAACATATTAATATTTATATATGATATTTTTTATTGACATCAGCCATCAAAGTTGACTTCAAAGTTGGCGACATTTTTACAAGTAACAAAGTTCTAGTTTCAATAATACATATACATTTTTCTTCATTCTTTTAAATAGTTTACATGTAGTACAAATTCTCTGAGTTTTATGTATAATCTACGGGGCTTGACAAAATTCTGTAGTTGTGTAGCCACCACTTCCATTGTGCCTAAAAATCCCCCCCATGCTCTTCTTATCGTCAGTGCTGTCTCAACACTAGTCCCTGACAACCACTGATCCTTTTCTCCTGCTTTAGGTTTTGCCTTTTGCAGAAAGTCGTATAATGGAATCGTACTTTCGAGTCTGACTTCTTTCATGTAGTGTATTAATGATGTAACGCAGTGGTTCTCGACTTGGGGTGATTCTGCCCCATAGGGGATATTTAGCAAAATCTGGATACGTTTTTGGTTGTCACAACTGGGATGGGGGGAGAGAGTTTTGCTGTTGGCATCTGGTGGGTAGAGGCAGGGATGCTGCTAAACTTTCTGCAGTGCGTTGGGCAGCTACCACAGTAAACGCATATCTGGCCCAGAATGTTGGTGGCAAGGTTGAGAAAACCGGGCATAATACAGTTGAAATTCATGTATGTTGCTGTGTGCATCGATAGTTTATTCCTTTTTATTTCTGAACTGTATGCCATGGTGTGGATGTACCACAATTTCTTTTTATTTCTCCAAGTTGAGAGACTTTAGATTTTTTCTAGTTTTTGGAGATTATAAACTAAGCTGATATAAAATTTAGACTTGTAAAATGCCTTGGAACGGGACTGGAGGGTCCTCTGGCATTTGTTTGACTGTGTAACAAACTGCTAAACTGTTTTCCAAATGGCTCTATTGTGTTACAGTACCACCAGCAGGTGTGAAATCTCTGGTTGCTTCTCTCCTCATCTCACTTTGTATCCTCAGATTTTTAACCTTAGGCTATATACTGTGTCTGCAGTAGTATCTCATTGTGGCTTTGATTTGCATTCCCTTAATGACTAACTATGTCGAACACCTTTTCCTGTGCTTATTTGCCATCTGTATTCTTCTCTGGTGAAGTGTTAAATCTTTTGCTCAATTTTTAATTGAGTTGTTTATTTTTTATTGACTGTTTTTAAATATAGATACAAATTATCAAATATGTATTTTGCAAATATTTTCTCTCAGTCTGTGACTCACAGTTTTATTCTCTTACCAATGTCATTGGAAGAACAGAAGTGCTTGAATTTGATGAAGTCTAATTTATCAATTTTTTCTTTTATCATTTGTGTTATTGGTTTTATATCCAAAAACTCGTTGTTAAACTTAAGTCACACAGATTTTCTTGTATTTTTTTAAATAGAAGTTTTATTGTTTTAGGTTCTATATTAAGGTCTGTGATCTATCTTGAGCTGATTTTTTAAATACTGTGTGAAGCATAGATTATAGTTTTTTTGGTGCATGTGGATACTCAGTTATTTTTTGCATTGGGTCTACAGGACAGTTAGGAGGGAACGGACATCTTAACAATATTGAATCTTTCAATCCATGAATGTGGTATATCTTTCCATTAATGTCTTTCATTTCTTTCATCAGTGTTTTCTAGTTTTCTGCATATAGATCTTGCACATATTTTGTTAGATTTATATTGAAGCATTTCATTTTCCTTGGTCTTATTATAAATTGTACTATAAAATAACTTCAGTTTCCATTAGTTAATTTCTGCTATATTGAAATATGTGTCATGTGACTCTATGGCCTAGAATGTATTAATTCTGGTAACTTTTTGTAAAATGTACTATGCCAACATTTGATAGCATATTCTTGTTACTGTTAGCTTGCAAAGAATCATTGAATTGTCATCTCATCCCCTTGCATTGCAGATGCATTTGCTGAAAGCCATAAATAAGTGATTGATTACGCTTCATGCCTACTAATGGCAACGTGAAGCAACTGTCCAGTCTCTTGGTTCTGCTACTAATGCTTTATACATTCACCATTTTGTGTTTGCGTGTTGGGGGTGATAGTGTTGTATTTTACAAATCTCCAAGCAGTGTTGCCGTTTAATCAAATCATTTATAGTAAGATTTGGGAGAACTGAAAGCTTCCACCTCAGGATTTCCTTTCCACTGAGTTGCCTCAGGAACTGAAGTTGCCCATGTCAAAAGGAAAATGTCTTACAAAGGAAGCATAAATCCTTATGTTGTTCTGAGCTTAATATTCTTTAGTTTTTCAGAGATGTGGTATTTGTAGGTTGTGATGGCAGATAACAGCTGGGGGCTTGAGAGATAGGGCAGTTCAGGTTCAGGCATAAGTGGGCCCAGGTGGGATGCTGCCATGGTGGGAACCTCATCCAGATGTCATTGTGAGGACACTGGACACCAAGCTGTGAGAGCAGTATAGGGAAATGTGGAAATCAGAACCAAAAGGAGGTACTGCCAAAAAACCTAACCTGGCTATGTGAAATTTTTGCCTAGTTTACCTGTGAAAAGCAAGGTATTTGGATGTCAAACACTTGTGATGTATCCTGTATCAATATTTGTTAACAGAAATACTGATTCATTATGCTAAAACTAAAAAAATTCCTCATTGTGTAATGACATAAATGGTTTTTTTGTTAAATTATGTTGCCTGCATTATTTAAGAGAAATTTTAGATGCCACAGATCCTTAATAAAAGACCAGTGTATATGACTAAATTCCTTTATAAGGAAAGATGTATAAAAGGAACAAGGTTAGAAAAATGTAATTAACTACATGGTATCTTGAAATCTTAAGGGAAATAATACTAAAACAACTAACACAACCTACCTCATTAGAAATGAAAGAGACAGCAATTTGGGAAAATGTTATCCAGCATGATTAGTTTTTTTTTATTGCTCCTTATTTTTGCAAAGAAGTTTAAGACTTGGCCTTTTAGCCATTATGTTATGTATTATAATTGTGAAAATCAGAAAGAATGTTAGGTAAAATATCTATAGCCCTGAGATTTGAAGTAGTTGTAATTTTTATTGGCAGTTGAAGAAATAGGGCATAAGATAATGTCACAGTAACATTTGTAAAACAAAGTGGCTTCCAAAATTTGGACCTATTTCTCCTATTAATTTTAGCTAGCATTTCATTAATATTTTGGTCTATTGCCAAATGATTAGGAAAGTGCTAGTCATTGATTTACTTTGATCACCCAATCTCATTAGGATCTATTTTGATTTTTATTTATAATCAAATTCTTGGTTTCAGTTAGAACTGTTTTTAGTTTATTGTTATATGTTGAAGAGAAATGTCATAATTAAAAATTATATTTGTACTTGTTCAACTTTTGGATACTTGCGAAAACAATTTTTAAAAACCAATGTTCCTTTTTTCACACTTGCTATTTCAGGATCAGAAGCTGAACTTTTTAATTAAAATCAAAATTTTTTTTTAAACTTTAATTTGACCATTGATTCATCTAACATTTTGTCTTGTTATAGACAATATTCCTTATCCTATTATTTTCTCATTTTTTTTATTTACAGGTAATCGTTATAGTATTCTCTTTTATTTTCATAGCACTTTATAGTTTCTACTTGCTTTAGCTAAAAATTTTTCCCAATTTTATTGATCTTTTCAAATACTTAGCTTTTGGCTTCATTGATTTTTCTCTATTTGTTCATTTTAATTTTTATTGATTTCTACTCTTACCTTTATTATCTCTTTCCTTCCTCTTACTGTAGGTTTAATTTGCTCTTCTTTTTCTAGTTCCTTAGGATTGAGTTCTGAGTGATTATTTTAGACCTTTTTATTTTTAAATAATGTAAACATTTAAAGCTATAAAATTCCCTATAAGCCCAGCTTTAGTGGAATCCTAGAATTTTTTCTTGCTGTTTTGTGTGTTGTAATTTCTGCTTGAATGTTTGACATCACCTGAAGACCAATAGAGCCCGAAGCAAGTAGTATTTGTACCTGGTAATGGGCACAGCTCTTGTTCAGTCAAGGCCGTGAGTGTGGGGCCTCCATTCGTTCTAGCTAGGAGTTGAGACATGTTAGGGTTTTACTGTTGGTTACCTTCAGTGTACTGTAGGCTGCAACTTCTTAGCAGTGGCTGCTTTTGCCTTTTGATTAGGGTATGATCTGGTGTTCTAGAGATTTCTCTGTGTTATTGGTCAGCTCTCAGCTTTCAGCAGGCCTGCACATCTGTGTCACAGAGGGTTCTCCTACTGTGCTCATGACCTTCCCCCAGGTTAAATGGCTATTGGTGTTTGCTATGGTAGGCATATGGTTGAAGTAGGGAGGTTCTCTGATGTGTGCTTTTTTCTTTAGTCTCTGGAAGGCCCTGAGTGTCTGAGCCTTGTGGGTGGGCGGCTTTCTCAGAGCTTCTACACCTTCTCTTCCTGGCAGGTATATTCGACCTTGCATCTATGTTGGTCTTAGGCAGGACTTTCCTGCTTCTCCCTCAGCAGTAGCTGATCTCTCATTTAAGTTCCTGGGCAGAAGATCATTTCCTGTCCTTCACCCAGGGGTTGGGGGTGTTTTCTTCGGTTTTGCTGCCAGTAGTAGTGGGTCTTTTGCTGTGTTCTGGAGTAGAGAGGGTCTCTTACCTCTCTCCTAGAGACAGATGGGGCTTGTCACCACTCCTCGCCCGGAAGCAGTATGTCTTGCTCTTTCTTTTTCCTGGGCTGAGAGTATTTGCTGCCTTTCCCCAGCTCCTTGAGGGTTTTGCTTCATGGGAAAGAAATGTCTAGGGGAGCAGCTGGGGCTTTGTGCCTGTTCGCCAGCAGCTGGTAATCATTCTCTGCATGCCGTGTCCCCTGGGTAGATTCTCTCAGTCTCCTCACTTGCCTCTAGTCTTTCTCATGTGCCCCAATAGAGGTCTCATACAACAGCTTTTGATTTTGTGCTATAAACCCTTGTGCTTAGGCACTCAGGGATTCCAAGCTGATACACTAGCTCACTGTTGGCCTTGAATAGCTTATAAAAATTGAGCTTATTTCTCCCTATCCATTGGTGCGGTGGCTGCCCTTTCCTCTGCCCAAGGTGAAATATGCACGTATTTCTTCTCCCCTTGGAAGACTTTGATCGTATTTAGACTTTAGTTCATATGGTTGCCTTATGACCTCAGCTTTCTGATGGGCTTGAGAGAAGTTACAATTTTATAGATTATCTGACTTTTTCTCATTGTTAGCATGAGAGTGGTTTAAGTTTCTACATCTGAACATGCATATATGATAATATATCTCATTTTCTAATTTTCCTTGTGATATCCTCCTTCTCCCTTACATTATTTAGAGATATGTTTAATTCCCAAATATTTGTAGATACCTTTGTGGATACCTTAGAACAGTAGTCCCCAACCTTTTTGGCATCAGGGACCGGTTTCATGAAAGACAGTTTTTCCACGGGGGCCAGGGTAGGGGGGAGAGGGGGCGAGCTCAGGTGCTGATGCGAGTAATGGGGGGCGGCTGTAAATATGCTCACCTGCGGCTCACCTCCTGCTGTGCGGCCCCCCATTCCTAAGTTTCATGGAAGATAATTTTTCCACAGGATGGGGGCGTGGGGCAGAGCTCTGTGGCCTGGTCTCTAACAGGCCACAGAGCAACCAATCCGTGGCCAGGGTTGGGGACTGCAGCCTTAGAACATACTCTGTATGACTGATTCTTTTAAATTTATTGAGATTCATTTTATGATTCATCATATGATTTATTTTGGTGAATATTCAACATGTGTGTGAAAAGAATGTGATTTTGCTGTTGCTGGGTGATATGGTATATTCTATAAATAAAAATTGGGTCAAGTTGGTTGATAGTGTCCTCTCTGTCCTTAACTTTTTCTATTATTGAAGAATAGTGTTAAAATCTCCACTTGTCATTGCGAATTTTTTTGTTACTCCCTTCAGTTCTATCAGATTTTGCATCATACATTTAGAAGCTTTGTTTATTAGGCACATCTACATTTAGGATTATTATATTTTCATGTTGAATTAATCCCTTTATGTTTCTGAAATGATCTTTCTCGTGTGTGTTAATACTCGTTGTATTGAAGTGTTTTTGTTTTTCTTTCTGATAATATAGCCATTCTAGCTGTCTTAGGCTTTGTGGTCATGTGCTATATATATTTTCCGTTCTTTTACCATGTTGGCATTTATTTAATGTCAGTTTCTTGTATAGTGGGTCTTGCATTTTTATCTTGACTATGTCTTTCCATTAAAGTTTGCCCTCTTGCTCTTTGTATTTTATTTCTTCCATACGTTCTTTCCTCATTTTTACCCTGCTCCTTTCTTACCTTCTTTTGAGTTGAGTTTTTTAGGGTTTTATTTGATCTCCATATTGTCTTATTGTCTAAACTTCCTTGCTTTATTATTTTAGTAATTACTCTAGAGTTTATACCATACATATTTTAATAAAAAATATTATGCTACATGTAAAGTGTAAGAACCTTACAATAGGTTGGCCATGGTGGCTCATGCCTGTCATCCCAGCACTTTGGGAGGTTTAGGTGGGAGGATTGCTTGAGGCCAGGAGTTTGAGACCAACTTGGGCAAAATAGTGAGACCCCGTCCCTACAAAAATAGAAGAATTAGCCAGGTGTGGTGGCGGGTGCCTGTAGTCCCAGCTACTTGGGAGGCTGAGGCAGGAGTATTGCTTGAGCCCAGGAGTTTGAGGTTGCAGTGAGCTATGACGATGCCACTGCACTGTAGCCCAGGAGACAGAGTAAGACTCTGTCTCAAAAAAAAAAAGAAACAAAACTTTACAATAGTATGCTTCTGTTTACTGCTTAACTTCTTTTATGTTATTGCTTTCTACACCTTTTATTTTCATATGTGTTACATATGCCACAAACCTTGCATACAATTTTTATTTAAATAAATTAAATATTTAGATGAAATGTGTTATATTTACCCATATTTACCATTTCTTATGCTCTTCATTCCTATGCTTAGAGCCACATTTCCAACTATTGTAATTTCCTTTCTTCCTTAAAAACTTCCTTTAACTATTTGTATAGCGCATATCTCCTGGTGTTGAATCTTCTTAGCTTTTTATTGTCTGAAAATCATTACTTTCTCTTCATGTTTGAAATTTTTTTTTGACGCAGAGTTCAAGGTTGAGAATTTGTATTTTCTTTATCTTTTTAAAAAACTGTCCTATCATTTTCTTCTGTTCTCTATTATTTCTCATGAGAAGTTTTTTCGTTCGTTTGTATGTATCTTTTTTTCTCACTTTTATGATATTCTCTTTTAAATTGCTTCTTAGCAATTATATTTTGATTTACCTTGGTGTACTTTCTTTTGTGTTTATCTTGCTTGAGGTTTGTTTAATTTCTTTGATCTGTGGATGGAATTTTTTAATTTGTTTTCACATTTAAAAAATTTCAGGTCAGTATTTCTTCAAATATTTTTTGTTTTCTCCTCTAATTACTCACCTCTGACCCTTATCTCATGGAATATCAGTTGTACATATATTTGCCTGTTTGATATTGTCTCAGAAGTTACTGATTCTCTGCTCATTGTTTTAAATCTTTCAGTTGTCTTTTTTTTTGTTGTTTATTTTGTAAGGAAATTTTCGTGCAAGGAAATTCACTTGCATATTTGTAGTAACCATTTTAGAGAATGTGGTTGCTAATTCCATCATTGTATATTCTCTGAATTTGTTTCTGCTGACTAAATTGTACTCTTGTTTATGGCTTACATTTTACTGCTTGTTTGAATGTCTAGTAATTTTTGATTGGAAGGTGGATATTGTAAATTTTGGGTTATTGTGTGCTTCATTTTTTTATGTTCCTTTAAAGAATATTTTTTTTCTTTTTTCTGGTAGTATGTAATTCACTTGAAAATCATGTCGCTCCTTTAGAGGTTTGGTTTTAAGTCTTTCAGAGCAAGTCTTGAGTAGACTTCACTCTAGGGCTAGTTAAGCCCATTACAACACCAGATACGCTAACCAAAAAGTTATGTCCTTTTTGTGTCTCTTCCAAGATGCTTCAGGTGTTTGAAGAAGACTTATCATTCTGGCTGTTCAGAATTTGAAGATCAGTTTATGTGATCTCTAGGAATTGTTTTGCATATAGCTCCCTTTTTGCCCTTTTTTTTGGCTACAAGGAGTTTCACCTTATGCACGCATGGCTTAATGTTTAGCCAGGAACTCTTATAAACCCCTATTATGAGTTTTGGAGCTGTTTCTTTGGGCAACTCCCTCTTTTCTGGTTCTCTGGGCATCAAGTTCCATTCAACTCATGTTTGTTTCATTTAGTGGCTGATATGCTGTGCTCAGATGGGTCCCTACACTGTGGTCCTGAAGGTTCCTGACATAAATCCAGGCTTGCTCTAGGGCTCATCTCCTTTATTTCGCTTCTTCTCTGGGATCACAGTCCTGTGCATTGTCCACTTTCTGAAAATGGTTGTTTGCTGTGTTTTGGCCACTTTTGTAGTAGTTTACAGTGGGCCCTAGTGACTCTATCATGACTGAAAGCTTATCTTTGTACTTTGTAATTTCTGTACCTATTTCAGTCTATATGTTCTTTTGATAATCAAAAGTAAGTATTTTAAGATACTGTAGAGTCATACAGTTCTTCTGTGTTCTGTGTTCTTCCATTTCACGTATTCTTCTAAGTAATATATGCCATTGATAGACTTATTGTTGTTATTCTCATTTTACAGATAATGACACTAAGATAGTGGAGGAAGCTATATGATTTTGGTTTCTGGTCTACAGCACACTTCAGCAGTTCTCATTTCCTTTTGAGATTCTTTTTTACTCTTTTTATAAGAAATCACAGAAGTCAGCATCTGTGTTACTTGCCCTATTGTTGAGTCATCTTTGTTTGCCTTATTTGTTAGATTGCTTATAAGGATTGCTATGGGTTAGGAGATACGGAAGATTTAGAAAAAAGGTATTAATATATGTTGCAGAAATTAGCTTTTTTTTTGTTTTGTTTTTTTGCCTACTTTACACCCATGTCTTTTTAGTTTAGGGCCCTGCTTCTTTATTCGGGCAGTCAGGATCCAAACGTGTGGCTCATTGGAGCAAGTGCTAAAAGTACACTTTGGTGGTCATGGTGTCCTGGCTAATGTGCGGCTGGCTGCTGAAAGACTATTTTTCTACCTTTTTGCTTCTTCATTCTTCCACATTTCCTTGTTCTAGCCCATTTTCATGCCTGGTAGTATAGCCTCTTTCTGATATTTTTTTAAAAATAGTTTTTGATACCATTCTTTTTCTGGGTATGATATCTCAATTTGCTTTCTGTTGCTTAAACCTAGCTACCCTAAGTGTCAGACGTAATGTCTGATTTGGAACTAGGATCAGTAGTTATTTCTCTCTCTCTCTCTCTCTCTCTCTCTCTCTCTCTCTCTCTATATATATATATATATATATATATATATATGTATATGTATCCTCTTAGCCTTCACCAAAGCATATTTTTCCCCTTCTTTCCCCATGATTTTGTGCTAAGCATGTTCATCTGTTCTCAGTTGGTGATTGGTGTCCTAATTCGTGAACTAGAGATGATAACTTTCTGTATCTGCTTTGGTGGCTTGTTTTGTAACTGTTTATGATAATGTGCATAGATATATTATGGGAATGCATAGTAGTATTATTTTTAAGTTGATGGGAAGGTGGTCTTCTAGTTATGATTTCTCGTACAGTTAAGTCATTGGTTCGCGTATTTGGTGTTATATAGAAACTGCACTGCTAGATCACTGCTGCCACGTACCCCTGAGAATACAGTGCTTCAGCGTGTGACTCCAGTCACTTTGAGGCCTGCTATTCAGAAACAATTGTTGTGGTTCTCGTAGCACATCCACAAGAGGGAGAACACAGACAGACCCAGGTTGTGCTGGCTTTGAGGGAGGTGAAGACACAGGAGCCCCTGCAGGGAAGAGCATATCTGAGGGCAGGACCCTTAGCCTTTTACTTCTTTTAATTAGACTCCTCCTTTAAAAAAAAATAATTTAGATTTTTCCTATTCTCCAAACAACATGATCCTATAAATTCAAACAGTAAACAAATGCATACTTCAGAGGATGAAAGATTTCCATCCTCCAGAGAAGACCGCTCAAATTTAACCAGTTTCCTTCTTGACAATGGTGCCAGGCACGTTGGATCTAATGCTGAGAATGTTACTTAGGAAAAGAGTGGAAATTTAGATGCAAAGCTATTTTATTTTGAGCAATTACTATATTGTAGCTCTGCTTATAGCTCTGAAACCATTGGTTTTAAAAAGCCTCCATGGAACTTTTCTTGGCAGTTCTGTTTCCAAACAAAAAGCAAAAAGATATATAGTAGGGACATACATACACAAACATATAAAAAGATATAAATATGTGTGTGTGTGTCTGTACTTTATATTTTGTCAAAACTGGTGGATGGTGGTGGCGAGAGGTCTTGTGATGTGCTAGTAATATGGAAGGGGAGTATCAGGAAGGTTCTTGCTTCCTGGTAGTGATGACAGCCCAACTTCTACATGGTTGCATGGTAATTTGGAGGCGAGCTGTGATATTACAAGTATTCTTCACAGACCCTTCTTGTTAGTTTTCCTTTATCTGCATTCTTTTCTAATCTCATCATATTGAGGCTGTATAACACATAAAAAACAAATAAAGGCACAGTTATTGAATAAAATAATAATCTACAAAAGTTTATTAAAATATGCTTAAAATTTCTTTTAAAAAGGTCTGCAAATGATAAGACATAATACTCTGTTAATTGCTGCTTGGGAGAACTTCGTCTTAAGAGGCAGCTAAAGAGTAGAGCCATTCAGTGTAGCACTTGCTATAATCATAACTTTAAAAATTTAATAGGACCTCTGTCCAAACTCATAACTTGACATGGCAGTTTGCATTTCCCTCATCAACCTTCTTGGATTTTCTTCTCCATCCACATTAGCTTTTTCATTTTCTGTTAGGTGGGCAATGTTGTATTTCCTCTTGTGCTCTTATGAGGAGAATATATATCCTTTGGCACATATGCCAGTATAGGTCCCAATAGTTTTCAAAGAAAATTAAAATACAAATTAGATTTTAATATGAGTATGATATTCCAAAAAGCTGCATTATTTTTTAACTAAAATATGAAAGACTGCTTTGTAGAGGAAGCGATTTGGTTGTACTTTTATATTCAGGCCTTTAGTTTTCTTAGCATTGTCTCTGGGCTTAAATTATTTAAATATTAATGATAAATGAAAATGATCGGTAATTTTATAGACTATAAACTGTTGTGATTGTTTTTATATTTGAGATCATAGAGAAATCATATAATATATGACAATGTCGTATATTCATGCCATAGAATTATTTTATATATATTAATACTATGTTTAGTGGCTAACTAACATTTAAGAAGAAAGCACATCTTGAAAACACTACTTAATTAAAAATTAAACAATGAATTAAAACTTAAATTATGCAAAACTAATAAGCTATATTACCAAGACGAACAATTAATACACTACAATATATTCAGGAAAGATGCTAACATTTTAACATTTGTTTTATGTTAGAATTGCAATTTGCAGTGCATGCTATTTTGGAACATTTATTTTGAAGAGCTCAGCATGTCTGAATTAAGGCATAAATCAGTGACCTAGGATTTTTAATGGTTATAGAATTTATCATAGATTAAGATTCTTGATAATACAAACAGCTATGGAAGAAAAAAAATCCAGTTGCTTTTAAATCAGTGCCAACATCATATCAGCATATTTGATTATATTTATTCATTATAATGTGCAGGTCAACAGTGCAGAAATGCATTCAAGTGACAAAGTCCTAAAGCAATCTGTTATTTTGTTTGGTAAGATTTTTTTTTCCTTTGTTCATGCATGGATGTAGGATCACAATATTGACAGTTTCCAAGGTTTTGAACTTCAGGAACTTTCTACAAATGAATATCAAGTAAAACTTAGGACTTTTGAATTTAAGAAAATATGAGTTATTTTAAAAAATTACATGTTGTGATTCAACAAAGCAGACCTTTAAATGTGTATCCACTTTAAATAAACTGGACATTATAACATCTAGATTTACAACCAGCATAGCTGAGTTAGTAATTTGTCTCTCACCTTATAATTCATACCATTGTCCTTATAAGCTGGTGTCATTTACAATGCTTGTACGTTTGATGTTTGCATGTTTTAGACCAAGCAGCCTCTAGTGTTGGAAAGAAGCTTTCCATGTATTCAGGTAAGTAAGGGAGCCCTTCCCAGGCATCCTCTCTCCATTCATCCGTGCAGGAAATACTTACGAGTGTCAGGCGTTGGGCACTTTGCTAGGCACTCAGCATACAAAGAACAAAAAGACTATTTGCCCTTTCGCTCTTAAGAATGTATGATTTTAGTAGAGAAAGACATAAACTAATAATTATTAAGTACTACAATAAGATTATTCCTGGAAACTTGCCTAAGGTTGCATGAGCTCACAGAGGGCAGGTGGGACCTGATGAGTGGTGGTGGGGGTGTAAGTGGGGAATGGATAACTCACCACTTTTTTGTTTTTTGAGACAGAGTCTCACTCTGTTGCCCGGGCTAGAGTGCCATGGCGTCAGCCTGACTCACAGCAACCTCAAACTCCTGGGCTCAAGCGACCCTACTGCCTCAGCCTCCCAAGTAGCTGGGACTATAGGCATGTGCCACCATGCCCAGCTAATTTTTTCTATATATATTTTTAGCTGTCTAATTTATTTCTTTCTATTTTTGGTAGTGACGGGGTCTCGCTCTTGCTCATGCTGGTCTCGAACTCCTGAGCTCAAAGCGTGAGCCACTGTGCTCAGCCCTCACCACTTTTTTAATGCTCTGAATTTGTTCTCCCCTTATATCGCCCCCCCAAGGAAAAAAATCATAAATACTAGTATTTAGAGAAATTGGCCATTACCATAAGGTAAAAGGATTTTTGTCAGAGTGGATTTATTGTTGTGGTAGTGTGCCCTTTTACAAAGGTATTTTCTCTCATCAGAAAGCAGCCAAGAAGTCCTTGCATTCCCTTCTTTGTTCTGTCTCCCCTTTCCTTCATTCCTCCTGGTTACCCCTCCTCATCCAAGTTTTTTCTGAAGCATTTATTAATCAATTTTTAAAGTTCTGGCACTGGCCACATTCAAAATACATTTGGGCTCAATTTTATATGAGAGTAAACAAATATTTTCTTCTGTATTTCATCAGAAAGATCAGATCCGCTGTGTGGACACACTTAAATTCAAAGTGAAGAAATAAGCAAAGCAGTCTCAGGAGATACTGGTGGTCACTGTGTGCCTTTCCTTGTGTGGGTTTTGTCTGTCTTCTCATTATGAAAACTTCCTCGTCAATGATACACGTTGGTTTAATGTGCTGTTTAGAAAAAAAGGGTTGAGGGGAGTGCTTGGGTCCTTTAACTCAATGATGGTTGTATATGAGCTCCCAGAGTAGTCATTTTGGAGGAGATAGTTGATACCTGAACTGTGTCTAAGGTGTTTGGGCAGTTTTGAGACTTAAAAATGTCTCCTGGTACCTAAACTGGGGTGAACAGTTTCATTTGTTGGTAAAGGAGTGGAGAATTAGGGAGGCACGTAAGGGTGAGGTGAACTCCTCCAGTGAGTCTTTTAGGAGTTAATATTTATCACCCTGCATGCTGGTTTTCGTCTTTGGACTTGGACTAGATCTAAGGACAAATCTAAGTAGGCATTTTTCAGTTGTTATGTAGGTTTATGTCGAATAGCTTTCCCGTTTTGTGTGGGATTTTTTACAGTTAAAATATTAAAAGGTATATTAAATCATATCCAGTAGTCCAACACAAATTTTCTAACACCTCTGTAATACTTATTTTATTGAAAAACTAGAAATAATTTATAAGAGTTGATTCTCTTGAGATAAAATTATATGCACATGTTCCTCTTAATAAATTAAAGTTGCCCCTAAAATGTGAGTTTGTATTATTTAAATGATCATTGCCCCTGACATTTATAACAAGATTAGTGCTGTGTTCCCATAGCACAAATGTGGTTACCATGCTTAAAGAACACGTCAAATGTGTACATTTATGTATACGTTACAATCAGTTCTTTTCCTAAGGACATTTGGATAGTAAACTATGTTTTGTTGAATGGGAAATATTTTGTTCTGCTTTGTGAGGTTTATTAAATTTAATATGCCACTATTTTCTAAATCCCCAAATTATCTTATAGGGAGGGTCTATGGGAAGTAAATTTTTGAGAAATTGTATTAGTATACCTAAGTTCAAAACCTCCTCCTTTCTTAGGAGAAATGTTATGAGTAAAAACCACCTAATTAATTTATAATGCCTAATATTTGGCATTTTCTTTAGGTCAAGACTATCTATATTGCTTTCTGAGATGGTAGAAAAGTGCTGAACCCATGCTTTTGGTAAGGGGTGTCAGAAGTGTGATGTCACTGCATGGTGAGAGCAGCACTTTCCGTTGTCTTCCGGTGAGGCAAGTTGAGCTAATTTTATTGTTTTATTTTCTCTAGCCTTCTCCCCAGTTCTTTCTCCTGGAGCCCTACCTCCCTGCTTCCTTCTGGATTTCAGCTATAATCTCCTCCCTTAATGATCATTCTTCTCAACCTTCATTCTACAAAATGGTTTGCTCTTTCTGTGATGACAGAGGAGACTTGGGCCCCCAATGGTGTTAGTTTGCAGTGGTAGAGGCAGTCATTTTAGGAGAGGAGAGAAATAGAATTATTATCAAATGTGTTTCCTGCCTACGGTTTTAG
Organism: Propithecus coquereli; assembly: GCF_000956105.1. Taxonomy (NCBI): domain Eukaryota; kingdom Metazoa; phylum Chordata; class Mammalia; order Primates; family Indriidae; genus Propithecus; species Propithecus coquereli. The sequence goes on from NW_012148574.1 coordinate 271,276, forward strand.
CATTAGTCATCTTAAAGATGAGGTTATTGGTTTCCTTCTGGAACCTGTTCCTTTTTCCATTAAGATTCATCTATCAAAGATTAAAATGTATTTCTTGGTATCCTAACGGTTCCAGGCATTTAGTAGGAGCTATGGACTGAATTTATATGTTGAATTCCTACCACCCATGTGACCATATTTAGAAATGGGGCCTATATGGAGGTAATTAAGGTTAAATGAGGGCTTTAGGGTGGGGCCCTAATAGTATAAAATAGAGACACCAGAAAGTGTTCTCTCTCTCTCCCTCCATCTGCACTCTCGTCCTTATATGGCAGAGCAGCATGGCCGCATGACGAGGTTCTGATGACCATGGGCTTTTTTTTTTCCTGGGCTTGCAAATGGCGCGCTGGCCTCCAGAGCTGTGAAAACGTACATTTCTGTTGTTTAAGCCACCCAGGCTGTGGTGTTTTGTTATGGCAGCCAGAGCAGACTAAGACAGTGGGCAGTTATCACGTGTGCTATTTGGTACCAAAGCTAGTTTGCTCCTCCTTGAATCAGTTTGTTGGGCAGCTCATCACAAAGAAATAGGTATTATTGCAAATAGTCTGATAACAATTTATTGCAAAGATCAACCATCCTGTGATATTTTTATTTTCCTGTATGTAATATTTCCTACTACCTGTATGTTTAGCTCTGGATTTCAATTCTTTTGTGATTCGTGGTATGTACTATATCATAGACAGACATGGGCGCAAGTCACAAGGCACCCGGATCAAGAAATAAAACAGCATCAGAAACCTTCTCTTGTTCTCATCTGGTCACCACTGAGGCCTCCCTTCCCCAGCCACCATGCAGGCAACTCTCACCGGTGACTTTTCATTCAGCAGTTTTGACATTGGCTCTGGTTTCTTCCACATGGTGGTTTCTGATTCGAATCTAATCTTATACCCTGATTTCTGCCTCTTTTTAAAAATTATTTTTCTTTTATTCTAGCTTCTTTTATATTCTTGGCCTTTGACCTGTTAATAATTTAGCCTTCCTATAGCTCACCCCATCACCCACATATGATTTGTGCATTGCATTGTGAAGGCTATGTTACGGATTTTAGGAAATGGATTTCATCAGCTCCTATAAATAAATAAAATGTCTACATCAGCTTTATTTTTAAAATCTTGAAATTCAAACTTAAAAGTAGAGTTTGTGGTTTAATTTGCTTATGTTTCAGCTTGGTATGCACATAGCACTCTGTGGGGTGCCATTTCAGCTACCATTATTGTATCTATAAAGGAGACATGCCTGTGACTTCCATTTTTGAATGCTCTTCTAATGAGGTATTAGATCAGAGGTGGCATTACGTTTTGGAGGGGCTGCTGATAAATGCAGTTTGCATATTATTATAATACATTGCTTTTTCAGTTGGTATTCTGTTACTGGTATCGTACTAACTCAGAGTGAAGAAGGAATCTTAGCTCTGAGTTTTGGTATGAAATAAGAATGATGCATATGTTTTATTTGTGCCTGGGTCAGTTTTTCCTATTAAATAAAATGTGTATTTGTTTATGAAAAAACATATTTTTTAGTGTAGCAAAACTCAGAATTCATCTATGTTGGTGAACTTGTATTTTTCTTGTCCTTTATTAACGATTAAATAAGTAGAGATATATTTAAAAATTAATAGCATGTGTTTTGTAAATAGAAAAATACTGGACATTTTTGACAATATGAAAATTAAAAGAAATAGGTTAAATAAAGTCTTGATGTGAGATGTGAACTTTCTATTGAAGGTGAGAACAAACCTTATGCATATAAAACACAAAAGTGTGGTTACTATTTATAGATCAAAGAGTAGTCTATATTGTATCTCTGGTACTCTATTTGCACTGAATTGTCTATGAGCCAGTGTCCTTGTCAGCTACTAAAGATCATTTTCTTGTTTTCCCTTTTCAACCAAAGAATAGGGCTAATGTGGAACCCAGTATCTAATCCTGTCGTCTGTCCACTTTGCCCTCCCGTCACACAGGGTGATCATGTACACATCGCTCAGTGTAGGATGATCAGTTGTTATTGTGGATGCCTTGGGTTATGGTATGAGATGGTAATAGGTTTAAAAATGAATTATATATAGAATTTATATTTTTATAGGATTAATTTTTTGACTTGAAAGATTTATAAAATTTTCATCTTTTGCATCCTGGCTTAGTATCTTTCCTGCTATTTACTACTCTGTTGTCTTCTTCAAAGCTTTCACTTTTATTTTGGAGAAAACATAGGAATTGCCTTTATTATTTTTCTCCAAGAAATGTCGTGTTTCTTGTTGTGTAAGAATCTGTAATAAACTCTTTGAATTAAGTGTGATTGACAGTGATTACCATCAGTCCTGGTAGATGAGATGATCCATGTTAGCTGGATCTGGTCGAGCCAGAATTATGTGTATTACCCATGAATTTTAGTGTTCATTCGTTTGTTCATCCACCCACCCAACATGTGTTTGCTCAGTGCCTCATATGTCCCAGGTGTGTGGTTCAGCTGTGAACAATGCTGGCTGCATCTCCACTCTGATGGAGCTTACTTTCATGTGTAGGGAAGCTGGAAAATAAGCAGCAGCAACAAAACGATACACAAGAGAATGGTAGGACGTGATGAGTGCTTTGGCGAAAAATAAAGCAAAGAAAAGGGACTGAGAGTGATTGGGGATGCGGGTGGTTGTTATTTTCGGTAGGGCAGTTATTGAATCTGACCTCTGCAAGGCCTAAGGGTCAGGTAGGAGCTTATCTTGCTCAGGTCTTCCTACCTTGTTCGCTCTGACAGGTACAACGCTTTGTTCATCAGCTCTTCCCGTGTCCTGTTTGTGCTTATGTGTTTTATGTCTTTCTCCTCAACTGCACCATTGATTCCACAAAGACAATAGTTATTTTATTTACCTAATGCACTCCTAACCCATTCAGAGTGAGTTATTAATAAATAGTTGTCTAATAAGTGAATTAGTTCTTTACCTTTAATTGTAAGTACAGGTTAGGTATCCCTTATCCGAAATGCTTGGGATCAGAAGTGTTTCGGATTTTGGATTTTTTTTTTTTTTTTTTCAGATTTTGGAATAGTTACATTGTATTTATTGGTTGAGCATCCCAAATCTGAAATCCTTAATGCTCCAGTGAGCATTTCCTTGAGTGTCATGTTGGTGCTCAAAAAACATTTTAGAGCCCTTTGGATTTTGGATTTTTGGATTTGGGATGCTCAGCCTTTATTTTAATGAATTAGATAGTTGTCAATTTCATGAGGAGGACTTCCTTGTCCCTTTAAAACCACTAGGGCTCTTTTTTTGTTTTGGTCTTACGTATTTATACACTGTCACTCTCAGTGTATTATCTGTTAATTTGGCTTTTTCCTCATGAAATATGTATCTGCTTTCTAGTGGTTGGGGTTGTTCCTCTTTCCCATTTGTATCTCCTGCATCTGGTGTGGTGCTGTCACTTATGAAGCATTCAAAGAAGTAACCATTTTAGTGATGTAAATTATAATCGCAAGTTAAATGAATGTTCAAAACAGTATAAGTTACTTTTATAGTAAAAACAAGTGTTAGTGTAAATATGACAATTTTTACTGGCAGAAATCTCTGTTCTTTCTGACTTTGGACAATTTTCTTATTTGGTAAATTACTATACTATTGTATATGATCTTTATCTAAAAGCAGGAATTAGGATTTCATTGTGGTGAAAGAAATAACAGAAGCAATAAATAAAAAAAAAAAATCCCAAACTGGGTGCTATCAATATATTTATACTTTTTTAGTAAAATTATTATAATCATGTTCAAAGATGGAGTTGTTTTTGGTAGTTTGGTACACTAAATTAATTTACATTTACATACTAACATGATTAATAAAAGGAAATATATGACTTACGTAGGCTTACAAAATATCATTGTTATACTATATACAGGCATATGTGGGCATTACATCATATCACACATATATAGGTTCATATCATATCATTTTCTGGCTACCCCATAAGTTATTGTGTACTATGGCTGATCATCTTTCTTCACAGTTCCTGCATCCTCTGTTATGCAGTCTATTTATAACTTCATCCTGACTTTTGCTCATGGTAACTGTTGTGCTTTTAAGTAGAAGAGAAGCATGTTGCTTCAGGTGTATTCCTAGGACCAGTAAAGAATTAAAGAACTGTGGCCAATCAGCTTTCTGCCTGCTGACCTTTTTCTTTGGGGCTCCGTGATCAGTTTTGAAAGGGAGGGCTGGCTCCATCCCTTTCTGGGGGAACGTCCTGGTGTGATGGCAGGTCCGAGTCAGGCCCAGGAGTGTCTTCTCATGCTTCTTTGGTGGGTCTGCCAGCTTGCTGTATGGCTGCCACAACAGGAACCCCGTGCGCGGCTTGATTGGTGAGGATTTACATGTGTGCTAATTAGAGTGGAATAAATGATTGGCTGTTTGCTGCATTGCCATAAAGGGTGCCCAGATGCACACACTACGTGAACATAATGTGCCCAGGCACGGCGCATCAAACTTTGTCAGCTGCATTACCTCAGCAGGCTCAGGGCCTGTCGCAGAGAATTTGCTGATAATCGTCCCCTATGATTTAGTGTCTTACTTGGTGAAAGTGAAAGACCTCAAAATAATGTCTTGGCAACAGAATTTTTGATCCTTTAGGAAAATAACAAAATATGCTTGAACTTAACTAGGAATAATGAATAGATGACTTTAAGCTATGTATATTCAAATGATGATTTCTTATATTTTGAAATATTTTCCAGCAAAACAAATAAAATACCAAGTAAATTGGCATAATTGAATAAATTTGATCTTTAAAAATTGCATAAACATCAGTCTTTTAGGTTGAATTAAGCCATGTTAAAACCACCCATGCATATATCTGATGAAAGAGGTAACATGGAATGATTTCATTGAAATTTCAAAAATCTATTTTTCTAGAGCTTAAACTTTACTGTGTATGTACTTAGAAATCCATAATACATCTTCTTTGTAAATGCACAACTGAAACCAAACAATCCCCCTTGTGTTGCATTTATGCACAAAATCTGTAATATCTGATTACTTTGACAAGTAATTTTGTAGTTACATGTTCATAATATTGATAATGTATTAATGTACAATGATTAAATGGTTAAGCTGCCACATTACAGTTACGAGCAGGAATGCAGCTAGGCAGGAACAAAGCCTGTCCGTTTACAGATGGCGTTATTCAATCTCCCAGCTCCTCTGAGATGTCAGCCGGATAGCATTGATTCCTAGCTCTGATACTGTGCCGCACTTGAATGACCCAATACAGTTCAGTGATAAGGTTAAGTTAATTACTGTGTCTGTGCTGTGTAGCCTTCACTTGATTACTGCTGAGAAAGATTTTGATGCCTTTTGCTTTAATTAAGCAAAAGAGAATGAATAGATATAATTGGTTTTTGAAATAATCCTGTCACTATCAACAAGCATCATGTGTTTCCTCCAACTTTTTTATATGTACTTCTAGAAGCAAAATTCTATGGAGGGAATGAAGTTTTTACATTATATTCAACACTGAAATGTTACTGTATTGACAGTAATGTGAATTTATGAAGAGATTAAATAGTGTATTTTTGAAGAATTTTGACCTAAAAATATGTCTGTGACTTTGGTTTTAAAGGGATAATAGTTATTTCATGTGTTCATGTAAGTGACTAAAGGTATAACTTTTAATGTAATTCAGTGCTTTGGCATTTGTGATATGTTTTTAACCCAGTTTTGAATCAGGACAGATAAATTTTAACTTTAGAAAGTTTACCACGATATTTAAGTTTTTATGATTTTTGCACCTCTATTATATTTAACTAATTTGACTAATGCTGCAGAGTTTATACAGAGGAATAGAAAAATAGAAATGAAAAACTGTAAACTTCTCTGGTGTAGCATGAGGCTTCTATTAATAATTTTCATTTTTTCTTATGTGGGAGTATTGATTTTCGCTTTAGTATTTTTCAATTTAAAATTCTAATTGAGATTTTTCTTATTTGAGTAGAAATGTATAGTTGTGTATGTTATTTACATGCCTGTATTATTCTAATGAGCATCTCTGAAATATGCGAGCAGTGTAGTTTGGGAAAATGCTCATGTTTTTACTGAGTGTAAGTTCTTCCCCTCTATCCTTGCTAGGTACCCACCTCTTCCTTTTCCCACAGATACTCGAACATTGTGAGTATTCTCCTCGTGGGCTGAGGTAGCTGTACACTCACTTAATAACTGTGGGATTGTCAACGTCACCTATCTTCTCTGAGTAATATTTTCGTAAATATACCTCACAGTGATGCTAGATTCAAATGATACAGTAAGAATGTTTTTCTTTTTTAAGCAGTAAAGAGCTATAAGTTTTAGTAATTTCTTCATATTACCTAATATATGTTTCTTGGTATTTACTAGCTCACAAGTTGACACTCAGATGAGTTGATCATTGTGTGTAACTGTTGTTCTTGGCATTTTAAGTAAATGTAGTGACTCTGAATGGCAAATGGAAAATCCGGCTCGGCAAACAGAGTAGTGAAGCTTGTTAGATGAGAATAGTTACAAGCAAAATGACTATGACAAATCTTTCATTTTACTAGGTGATTGAGAAAAGAGTCACATAAAATAACACTCACGACATTTTTCCTAATGTCCTGTCAGAATGAGACAACAGTTTAAAATGAATGACAAATTAATTGTCTCTATCCATTCTCCATGGACCCTGTTTCATGGGGGGGGGTGGTGGAAGAAAAGACTTTAAAATGAGTCACCCAAAAGGTAGATTTTAATTGGCATCCAGTTTTAATCTTAGTTATTTTGGTTGGCAGAATACTGTACTACCCACAAATGTCTCTGTGTCCTAATCCCAGGAACCTGTGACTATGTTATTTTACATAGGCAAAAAGGGGAATTAAAGTCCCAGTGAAGTTTGAGGTTGCTAGTCAGTTGACCTTAAGATAGGGAGATTGGCAGGGTGGGCGAGTGTGGTCACCAGGGTTCTTAAACATGCAGGAGACTCCACAAGAGGTCAGGGTGGTCCGACGTGAGAAGGACTTGACCCAGCCTTGCTGGCTTCGCAGGTGGAGGGAGAGGCCCTGAGCCAGCAAGTGCAGGTGGCCTCTAGATCTGGAAAAGACAAGGGAAGGGATTCTCCCTGAGAAGCTCCAGAAGGGAATGCACGCCTCCTGACACCTTGATTTTAGCTCAGTGATTCTTGGGTTGGGCTTCTGAACAACAGGTCTGTAGGATAAATAAATTTGTGTTGTTTTAAGGCACTGAGTCTGTGGTAATTTGTTACAGCAGCCCTAATACAGCTATTTATCATTCAAAGCAAAGTTATTACTTAGACTTATTTACAAGTGAATCATTTTATTAGTTTTTATTTGTTCTATGTAAACTTCAGAATAACCCTAGGTGTATGATTTGGCTCTGGCATGTATTATGCATGTGTCTGATTATTAGAGGAAGGGTTTGTGTTGGCCATTTCAGGGGTTAGTGTTCTGCCACTTTGTCTTTAGCAAATTGGAAGTGTGATCATTAGGGAGGCAGTTGTGTTTAGAATTAGAAAATCTTGGGTTCCTGTTTTAGCTCCTATGTGTCTAAGTTACAGGAAAATGGGATTAGTTTCTTCATTTAGAAGTAGAGAAATGATGTGTCTTTTGGGTAGTTGATAAGATAGCGTGTGTGTATGTGGCTTAGGAAATATAAAATGCTATCTCAGCACACATTAGTATTAAGACTACTCTATAGCTTTTAGTTCTAACCTTAGTACGTGAGACATGAGAGGCCTGTATGACAGTGGTTAGGAAATGTGAATCCTCTGTCTTGGGTTCTGTGGAGCTGGCAGAACCTTACTGTGGTGCCATATTGGTTCTGTCTTTTCTTTGGTTGAAAAAAGAGACAGAGGTACTTCCTTCCCTCTTTGTAATCCCCTTTGTGAGATTGTTTCAGAATGTGATTATAGCAATTAGTTTGCATTTTTTCATTACAAATTCGCTACCTGTTTCTTTTTTGTTCTTGTTGAACGTTTGAGTTTAAATAAAATGTTTTCTATTTCTTTTCATCCTTGAAATACTTTATCTTCCAACAAATTCAACTCATTTAGAATTAATAAACAGTTCTTTAACACTCTATTTTTGTACTGGGCACAAAAAGTAATATGTCATTATCCATGGCCTGGCAGTCCTCAGTAACACCATCAGTCAGTTCCAGAAGGGTCCGATCCTCGCTGTAAGACAGTGTGCAAGTGCCGTGGGAACATGGCGGGAGGGACTAGGTTGACCTGGGGAAGTCACAGAAAACATCACACAAACGTGGAGGACACGTGGTAGTCTTCCATGTGGATGCGGGAGGAAAGGGCATTTTAGGCAGAGGCAGCAGCACGTTGGAATGTGCAGCTGTGTAAGCAGCAGCCATCAGCTTCATGTGTGTCTGGCAGGGCCTGGAGGAAGTGCAAGCACTGAAAGGAAGGCAGGGTTTTGTCTGTGAAGGGCTTTGAATGCTGCGTGCTTTGGTTACACTTTTTCCTAAAGTCGTGGTGGAGCTGGCAAAGCTGTCAGATCTTCCACCCTCAGGGTTTGAATGTGAGGAACAGAATTCAGGCACCGAGGCTTTCCTGTGGAGGAGCAGGCAGAGGAGGCTGTCTGCCCGGAGCCAGGAGACAGGTTCAGTGGCTAGCCAGCCAGGCAGGGGTTGATGAAGTTTTGATAGAAGGCAGGAGGTGTAGAGAAGAATTTAGAGGACTGTTGGGTGGACAGCTGAGGGACTGGCTAGAAGAGCAGGTTCTGGAAGGAGAACAGTAGGACTTTGGTTTTGGATGTATTGAGTTGTCGATGTCAGTAGCTTATGCGGAAAGAGATGGGGAGCTTAGAAGTAAGGTAGGGCCTGGAAATACAGGCAGCGAGCCACTGGCATACGTGGGATCGCCGAAGGAGTGCACACAGTGAGAAGGTGATAGCGAGGATGTTCCAGGTTTGGTGGGGGAGATGAAATAGAAACACCTGGGACGTGAGCAGGTTCCTTCTTAGTGTATGGCCAAAATGGCATCTGGAAAGATTGTCATTCCCTTTTAATTAGCAGGGTTTGGGACATAGGGGACCTGCCAGTTAAGGCCCGTTATTTGATACTTGGGTTATTGATGCCTGCATTTCAGCTATCTGCATTTCACTTTTCTGCACCTATACATTCGGTGGTAGGTCATCTCTAAGCATACTTGTAAACGTAAAATTCCGTATCTCATACTTTATTCCACGTTAGGAGAAGAGCACGTCAGGGATTTGGAATAAAAGAACTCCAAGATTCCCCCAAATTCTAGGAGGTGTTATTGAATTAAATCCTGAATATATATTAAATTAACACCTTTACAAGCCCCTTTCTTTAAATTAGGAAATGACATGGCAAATTTGACTTAGGCATTGGGAAAACTTGGCTCTGGTGGTTTTGTGCTGATATATTAACATTAATCAAGAAACTCTTGGCTTTAATATGAGAAATGTCTTCCTCTGCCCTCTAATGTGTTTTAATGAATAAAACATAGTATCTCCCAATTTTTGTAGTATATGCACAAGGATACTGTACTATAGAGAGCCTATGTTTTTAACAATATATGATTTCCTACTGTTTTACTACTATTGGGTATGTGACAGTGATGCCATTGCAAATATTTTAAATTTAGAACAATTTGCACCCTGTAGATACATTATTGTGCAATAGCCTTTTCCTTCTAAATGACAGCTAATGGCCTTACCCTTTGAATATTATGTTTAGCATAATATAGCAGAACCAAAAGTAATGATTGAAAGACTTACGTTATTATGTGACATTTCCTAAAAGGCTTGAAATAATTTGGCCTTGTATGTTAACATTCAGAAATCTTAGTCATGCCTCAGCATATTAAGCTGTTTATATACTTTAGCTGAGGTGGTAATTTTTTACTTTTGGACGTATAGAAAACCTATTTGAACAGTTACTTCCTCACATCACCTGAAGTTTTTATAAATGAATTTGAATAGTTTATTATTAATATAAAGAATAGTTCTTTATATAGATATCTTTTTAATAGTATAGAAAAGTCGGTATCTGGTAGCTTCATTTATTATTGGAAAAAGTATAATTGCAAAAATTAACTTGTCATACACCACAGCTCAGCAAAGTCACTTCTTATAAGTCTGTGGTCACAGTATGTTTTTTGCAGTTCAGCATCTGGCTCTGTGGGATACTGATGGCTTCTAGGAAGAAAAGTACCAGGGTGAGCAATTAAATGCAAAATGACAGCATAAAGTATGATCATTGTGGTTATAAGAAAGACACATTTATGAATTTTGCAGATCACTGTCATTTTTCTGCTCATATTTTCTCTTGCTTTGTTAGCTTAATAATTTTAGTACAATTTATTTTTTCTTTTAAAAAGTGAGCAATGCTGTTTTAATTATCCTGGTACTTATGTCTTTTTTGTTTGTCAGTTTTGAAGACTAATGATAACTCTTTTACTGTCTTCTGGCATGGTACTTTCAACTTTATGTTAAAATTGAAGAATCAAAAAAAAATAGTATAGCAGTTGTAAGAGTAAAATTTCTTAAAATTATTATTTTATCATATGTGGATTGAAATAAGGTTTGCTGGTACTTAATTTCCTCATAACATCGGATAGTGTTTTGAAGTGGTTTTTACAATGTCAGTTCTCTGATTTGGTAGGGGGTAAAACAGTCTGACGTATGGAGTGGAACTGGATGTGTAGAAAGTTGGTACACTTTATTTGCTTTTGCTTGCAAAAATCTATTCTGCTTGCAGTGGAACTGCTGGAAGTTGCAGAGAGGGAGCCACGCTGGACAGCCAAGTTTCCATGTCACCTTTGCAGCGCTCTTTGGCATCCCTGCTGTCCTCCCAGGCTTATCTTACAAAACCTACATGTAAACCAGTTGTCTTTACCATTTATCTTTCATGACCAACTCTCTCATTTTCTTTTTACTTGTGCTTACAATATCCCTGTTTCCGGAATACTACTTTAATCCTCATTTGGTTAAAGCCAACCTGAACTTGAAGATGTGGTTCAAACTCTGACTATTCTGTAAAGGCATTCTGATTCCTCAGCAGGCAACAGTAACTTCTTTCTTTGTGCTCCCAAGTCATATTATGTGGATGTCCTGTTGTTATTATCAAAATGTGCTTTGAATATGGGACATAGCTTATTTTTTTTAATCAATTCAACAATTCAACACATATTTACTGAAAGCTGACTAAATGCTCTGTGTTGTGCTAGAGTCTGGGATATTTTGGTGTAAAGGTATATTTCTTCTGCTCACAAAGTCACACAGGCAATGACAGTGTGATGTAATAAGAGCCATAGTGGCAGTGGTGTGTGGAAACGCCTTGGCAGAGACCCCGTCCCATCTCAGGCTTCTTAGTATGGACGCTTGGGGAAGGTGGGAAAGCTGGTCCTCAAGGACTGATGTAGGACAGCCACGGAGTATGCCAGAGGTCCTCGTCGCTAGCAGTGACTGAATAGATGGTTCGTTGAATTGACCTGAATCATTGAAGGTTACCTTTATTTTTTTTTCTTTTTAATTTTAATCATTTCACACGAGAATTTTTGAAAAATTAACTTTGTAGTTTTCTGTTTTTGGAACCTCCGTATAACATGATTTAATAATCTGTTAATGACTCAGAGTTACCATTCTGTACATATTACTCTGCTGATCTCTGAAAAGTCATTTTCTTAGCATGTTTTGACCTGGAGAAGGCTGTTTTTAAATACTTGAATGATCCCTGACTACTTTTTTAGTTATCTTGTCTGCTTGCTGTAGTTTTTCTCTGCTTTTCCACATCACTGCTATCGATGATCTTGTCTGTAGTCCACTTGCTGTCCGTTGTTTGCCATCAATAGGAGCCAGTGGACCAGGCGTATCAGTGTGCATCAGTAGAGGGGAATGGGGGTAAGGAATTAGAGACTCTCCTTTACTCACAGTACTGAAATTCAAACGTAGTCTTTTAAAATATATTTTTTGCTCCTCCAAGCCCTTTTGGCAGGTTTTTTTATTTTTAGTTGTATCTTGAGAGGCGATGTTGCTATATTTGTGAGTTTTTGATAGCTGAGGTGTTAATGTTTCTTTCTGTCATGATTCAGTTCACATTGTTTCAATTGCTCTCATGAGGTGATATAACCTGTTTTGTCTTGTGTGAATATTTTTAGGTGGTTTATGTTTTAACAATTAATAGACAAGGCTTATTTTATTCATTTGTTCTTATATGCTTTTCTCTAATTCTAGTATCACAGCAGGCATTTTTTGGGTTGTGATTGACTTTGAATAAATGAAGGCACATCAGTTTTATTTAGTAATGGAAGCAGGTTCACAAACGATGAGTTTAGGAATCCATATACCCTATGAATTAATCGCTCCATTTATTTGTCAGTGAACAACTCTAGGACAGTGTCAGCCAGACAGCATTTAACTGAGTGCCTTATATCTGCTCAGTTTTGAATATTCACAGTAAAAATAACTGTTAAATCCTCCTCTCAAGGAATTGAAAATCTAGTTGGTGAATCTAATTAGACAAATAGTACAAATTTCTGAAATCAATATGTACTATAGTAAAATTAATAAAATATGAATAGTGGTTTTACATAATAATAAGTGGTCTACTAATTTATGACATAAAGCAATGTATCAGTAAATTATGTTTGTAGTTTAGCTTACTTATTTTAACATGTTAATTATAAGTATGTTAAAATAGATTATGTTTTAAAATTAGCATTATTGTCTTCATTGTTATGATTGTTAATGCCTTCTTAATGCTTTTGGTTAAGTGGCCATATACACATTCCAACTCAAATGTTCATAGCGAAGCTGCACTCTCAAATACTTTAAACGGGTATTAATTTGGGGGATAATTTTATTTTACATAGATGTTGTAGGTTATTGGCTGTAAGTTAGAGGTGTCAGAATTGAAGCAACTAACTACTTCAAAAAGTTTATACTATGTTGATGAAGTTTTTATGTGAGCTAGTGTTTTTCTCCTTCTAAATTTTTCTTTCTGGTGATAATGCCATCCAAATGAGAAACAAAAAAAAGTTACATTTTGGGGGCAAAATTAGAAATGTTTTGAGTAACAACTCAAAGTTACCCCCAAAATGCTTATCATTAATTAGTATGTACTTTGTCTTCTATTTATAGTAAGAATTGCTTTTACAACTATATTCCTAAAGATTGACGGTCAGAAAGATGAATGCTAGTCCATGAATTATATTTTAATCCTGAGCATTTAAATTGTGAGGATAGTATCGAAATTGATTATATCATTTTTATTGTAACAATTTGATGAAACTTTACTTTTTGGGGGTGAAATAGTAAATCCATATGTATACCACATGTAACATATTTATACATATATATATGGAGAGAGATATACTATTTGTTGTTATAAATATTATTCTCATTTTTATCTTTAAAAACAAAAATATGCCTATATATATATGTATATGTGAGAGCTGTATGTGTTTATGTGTATTTATAAACAATTCCATTTACAATAATGCAAAAGTAAATTTAACTAAATTTGTATTTTTTTCTCCTTTATGTGGTGTGGAGTTAGCTGTTAATCATGTAGCCATTCCCTGTATGTGATGGATTTTTCTCTTTTTGCTTTCAGGGTTGTCTCATTGTCTTTGCAGTTTGACTCTGATGTTGTTAGGTGTAGATATCTTAGCGTTTATATTTCTTGATGTTTGTTGAGCTTCCTGTATCTGTAAACTAGTGTGTTTCATGAAATTGTATGAGTTTTCAGCCATTATTTTTAAATATATTTTTTCCTGCTGTTTTCTCTCCTATTTGATTCTTACTGTACATTTGTCAGAATGCTTTCAATTTTTCCACAGATCTCTGAGGCTCTGTTCATTTTTCTTAAAATTTTCTCCCCCTGCTTCACAGTTTGGATTGGATAATTAATGTAGCTCTATCTTCAAGTTCACAGATTTTCTGCCTCCTCAAACCTGCTGTTTGCCCATGTAGTATTTCTGTTATAGTAACTTTTCATCTCTACTGGTTCCATTTGGTTTTTATTTCCATATTCATAGTCCCTATTTATTGAGTCATTGTCATGATATTTTTATTTTAGTTTTGAACATTTAAGAGAATTCTTTGAACATCTTTACTGTAGCTGCTTAAAGACTCTGCTACATTAACATCTGGGCCTACTCCAATTCTCTATTTTTTTTTTTTTTCCCTTTCTGAGTGACAATTTCTATTTTTATTTATTTATTTACACGTGTGTTATGACTTTCTTTTTTGTTTAAGGTAACTTGCATCATATTAAAACCATGGAAGTTATCTCCCCATGGTATATAGCCTGTGATGTTTCTGTTCAGTTTTTAATACTTTCTTACTTTTGGACTTTGTAGGTGCCTCCCCTGTGTGTGTGTGTGTATTTAATGGTCAGACAGTGACTCAAGCAGAGTTTGTGTTCAAACACCTTAAGCCCATCAGGTTTCTGCCATCTCGGATTCTATTGTGTGTGCGTTAGGGTGCTTGCTGAAGAGTGCGTTTTCAAGCCGACTTTACTAGGCTTTTACTTTCTCATGTGTTCTCTCTGGTTTCCTTTGCACTTCTACTTAGTCAGCCAGGAATGTGTGGAGAGCTGCTCTAGTTCTTTGATTGGTTTTTCGTTTTCATTGGGTCTCCGGGCTAAATTTCTTGCTTGTCTACCAGTTGCTCAGACTGGGCCGACGCTTCTGTTTAGCTGTGTTGTTAGATTCCCTCATTTGATTTCTACTGACTTTAACCCCTTTAGCAGACAAAGATATGGGGTTTTGCCCACAGCCTCAAATCACTTCCTTTCTCCCTCACCTGGCACAGAGCTCTAGTTTTCTGTGCCAGTCTTGTGTTGGTAAAACTAGCCTTGTCCCTTCAAGTTGAGTGGTGAGTGGAGGAATGGGGGCATCCCAGGCAAGGACCCCTCTCTCCAACTCTCTTACTCAAAGCTGTAGTAGTTTTTCAAGATAAAGTGCTTTTCAGTATGTTGCCTGCATTTGATTTCCAGACTCTTGAAATTGTTGCCTTTGACAGTTTATACCGGTTTATACTTGTTTTCTGAGAAAATTCGTTTGCCTTCTGCCAAAACTGGATGTTCCTGAGTGAGCCACTCTTTTGTCTCTTCTAAACTCTAAGTAGTTAACTGTATGTTGGACCCTTTGTCATTTAGTTACCTGAGGTTCTTTTTACTTTTTTTTTTTAGTGTAATCATTTCTCTTTTCTTCATATTGATTATTTCTATTGATCTGTCATCAAATTTACCGATTCTTCACTTTATCATCTCCATTTTACTATTAAAGTCCTCTAAAAATTTTGGTTATTTTATTTTTGTTTTTAAAATTCTCACTTGGCTTTTTTAAAAAATTGTTTCTTTGCTGAGATTTTCTTTTATTCTTTCGAAGCGTATTTCCTTTACTTCATTAGATATGGCTACAGAAATTACTCTGAAGTCCTTTTAAAATAATTCCAGTGTTGTGGTCATCTTGTTTGCCATTTTTTTTGTTTGTTTGTTTGTTTGGAATTTGGTCACATTTTCCTGGCTCTTCCTATGTGGAGTAATTTTGGATTACATCTTGTACGTTATGAATTTTAAGTTGCGTACACTCTGGATTTTGTTATATTGTTTCAAAGACTTGTTAATGTTTTCATTTTAGCACACAGTTAACGTGATTAATATCAAATAGCAGCTGTTATATCTGCAGAAGTCAGTTGTTCATATCTCATTTCTGATACTTAAACTTTAATTGCAATCTGCTTTCATTCTTCCTTGTTCATACATGTTTCAGGTGTTCTGAGTATATTCACTGAATCAGGGGTTTCTTTGGCTCTCTGTTATGGTGTTCACTTCTTTTTTTTTTTTAATACGAGAAAAGTTATCAAATTTATTTAACATGTACATCCGGGAACTTCCAGAAAATGAATATTCAACTCTCCAGTGAGGTTCAGAAGCTTTTGTCTCCTTCTGGTAAAATGGATTATGAGGAGGGAAAAGAGGAATTCTGTTGAGGGGCAATAAAGGATTATTAGGGAAGATGAATAACTACTTGAGAGAATGAATGGATAGGGGGAAACAGATTGACTTGTAAATGATTTTCTTTGGAAATTAAATTAACCTGAGAGACAGGTATTATTTTTAAAATGGGTTGAGCCAGGTCTGGTTGCTTTCTTGATCTTCTTTCCTGCAACAGATATTGAGATACCAGGGAGGGGAAGGATCCTAGGTGGGTCTGGATGTCTGGCAGAAAAAGAAACTCAGATGATTTGGGGAGAGCCAATGGGGGTGGGGGGAAGGTCACAGAGACCTCGAGCCTTCTTCAGTCACTCCAGTAGGTCAAAATGTGTTGTGGCGTTTACGTGTTATTCTCTTGTGGCTATCCTTGCGTTGTAGCAGTTACCCTCTGATCCAGAAGAACAGCTGGTTTTTCTATTGTGATTTTTAGCTTCTTTCCTGAGACCTTTGGTAAGTCAGTCCCAGTTTTGGATGTCTGCAGGGTAAACACACCACATAAAGGCAGGGAGGGGCTGAGTGTGCTTGCATCAGGGTTTCTCACTTCCTTCATGGTTTGACTCTGCTCCAAAACCTTCAGCTTTTGTTCAATTTCCAGGATCCTCAGGTGGTTCCTTTTTTTTTTTTTTTAATGTTTCATACAGACTTTATAGTTCTTATCTGTGGGAAGTTTGGTTTGCTGGAAGCTCATTACTCCATAGCAGAAGTGAACAGCCTCTAATTTATTTTTTAAGATAGTTCTAAATATTATTCTCAAGGTATTATATGTTCATTGTGAGAGATTGGGAGGGGTTAATAAATTATAATGAATGTGAAAAACAATTACCCATAATCTATTTAACATTTTGATATAATTCTTTTGGTATTACACAACTGAATGTGGTATACATAACATTTGAATTTTTTAAGTTTTATTTTTAATTAGCACATAATAATTATACGTATTTAGGGGTTACAACGTGATTGTCTGATACATATATACTTTGTATAATGATCAAATCAGATTAATTAGCAAATCTGTCATTTCAGACATTTATCATTTCTTTGTTGTGAGAACAGAATTGTTCCTCCTAACTATTTTAAAGTATACATTATTGCTAACTGTAACTTTGTACCCATTGACCAGCTTCTCTGCACCACCCCCGCCCCAGATCCTCCCCAGCCTCTGGTAACTACTTTTCTGCTCTCTGCTTCTGAGATTAACTTTTCAAGATTTCACATATATACATAACATTTTAAGGTGTGCTTTTGCTTAAAATTATGTGAGAAGTGTTTTCCCATGCCATTAAATATTCTTTGTAGATATTTTTATGACAGTATAACATTCCAAATCTATGTTTATAATAATTTATGTGACCATTTCTGAATGCTTTCCATGTTGGTTGTGTACAATTGTTTACCTTTATATATGCCCCTGTGGTGGACATCTTTTTGCATATATTATTATTATTATTTTTTTTTGAGACAGAGTCTTGCTCTGTTGCCCAGGCTAGAGTGCCGTGGCGTCAGCCTGGCTCACAGCAACCTCAAACTCCTGGGCTCAAGCGATCCTTCTGCCTCAGCCTCCCGAGTAGCTGGGACTACAGACATGCGCCACTATGCCCGGCTAATTTTTTTTTTTTAATATATATATTTTTAGTTGTCCAGATCATTTCTTTCTATTTTTTAGTAGAGACGGGGTCTCACTCTTGCTCAGGCTGGTCTCAAACTCCTGACCTTGAGCGATCCACCCGCCTCGGCCTCTCAGAGTGCTAGGATTACAGGCGTGAGCCACTGTGCCCGACCTTTCTGCGTATATTATTGTGCCCTTTTCATGTTATTTCCTTAGGAGAGATTTGTAGAAGTAGAATATTGGCTTTCAAAGTAAATGCTAATGTTTAAAGTTGTTCTTACATACAACTAGAATGCTTTTCAGAAAGTTTGATCAATTTCACGCTTGTAAGAGTGTGAATCTTACTTCAACCTTCCAACCATTGATGTTAGATTTTTTGGCTTTTTCTCATTTGATGTATGGGAACTCTCATAATCTGTTTTTGATTAACTACTTTTGTCAAACATTTTTCTACAGTGTTTTTTTGTATGTTTACACTTTACCTGTTCAAGTTCTATGTGTATTAGGTGTATGTCTGCCTGAATGGCTTTTAAAACTATTGTAATGGTATATGAGACAGAACCTAATTTCATACTCATAATGCTTAGTAACTGTGAAAATGTTTCTTCAGTGTATCATTTTTTAAATCTTACTGAGTATATTCATGTTTGTTGCATCATGTCATCTGCCTAGCAATCCAAAGTTTGCTAAAACTCATGGAAAGTAACCAGTACAATCTGTTTTTATTTATTTTGTCAATAGTTGGACTTGAATTGAAGCTTAAAGTAGTTTAAGCCTCTTCTTATAATATTTTCAGTAAGGGCTTAGAGAGGTCATTTTTCATTGTAGTAAAATAGGAAAAACTGCTTTCCATTCATTTTTATATTTTCTTACAAAGCTTCATATTTGAGTAGGCAGTGTTATATAACTGGAAAATATTTATAGTATTTCAAGCAATATTTGTTAGTATTAGTTAAAATATGATTTGTTAATAATGTAGAATTGATGCTTCCTTTCTGTATGATGCAAGTTCTTTTTGTGGGACAGCCCACTGATGCCCTTTTTGGATATTGATTTTTGCCTGAATTCTTCAGTGGCTGTGCAGTGTTTTTGATATTTCCTTAGGGGTTAGGTAGGATTGCAGGGGATATTTTTACTTCCCAAGTTTGTGTCCAACCAGTTTAGGTGGACAATGGTGAAATAATGGTAATACAGTATATATCGTATATTTTTAGAGCTGTTTTCTATCCAGTGACATGAATTGAGATCTCCTTATTCTCCTTTCCTGTTTAACTCTCTCCTTCCATGTAGCACACACTGAAGGTTCGTTACATCTCATCCTCTTGGACCCTCACTGTCTGCTACTGTGCTTTCTGCATCTAAGAATTATGGCTAAGAATGTAGTTTAATTACAAGACACCATGATGGATCATCTCATTAAATGAGAGTGATTCCGGCTAATTCCTCACACATTATATTTACTATGCGGAGAATTGTATAGGACTGACCACTATGTCTGAATCATTAGAGCTAATAAGTTATGCCTCAACCTGGGGATGCTAAGCAGGGAAAGAATAACTTTACTTTTGACAATAAAATTCAGAAGTAGAGTGAAATACTAAGATGCATGAACAAAATTATATAGAAATATGAAGCAGCAATGTATTGGGAAAAAACTTTGGAATATGTGTGTATGTGTTAACCTTAATTTACACATTAGTATGCCTTGTTATGCTACTAATGACTTTTTTTTGTCCTGTCTTCTCAGGATCTTGTCAATTATATTGTAACCTACATGTGGAGTTAAAGCATGGCCCATAAACCATCTTAATTTGTCTGGACATTGAATTATAAATCATAAGCTACTTAATTAGTACACATTAGTTTTCATCTATAATATAGGGAAATATTAAAATTTTAATTTTGCAGAAATCTAAAAATGCTAGATTCATTGTACTAAACATTGGAATGTATCCATGCCTTGGAGGAAATGTCCGTTGTGGGTGTGTTTGGCATTTGCAGTATTTCAGTTCATTCTGTTGGAGATGAGGAGATGTTCTAGTCATTTTTTAAGGTCGCAGTCAATCTATGGAGAAACTTAGGGATTTTTACATTTTCTCCATGTCTTAAAATAGGAAACCAGGATCATTTAATAAACTCATTCACTCAAACAGTTAAGATTAATTTACTCAGTTCAGCTCTGCAAGTGCTGATTTTCTGTTATGTTTCAAGTACTGATCTGGGTGATAAGAATATAAAGATAAATAAAATGTGGTTTTTGCCCTTCCTAGTGGAAGGTAGAAGAACAACATTTAGGCCATCATGAAAAAGGAGAAGGAGTCAGTGAAGACTTTCAGATAGGATGTTAGAAGTGAGGTCAAGTTCACCTCTAAAACCGAGGAAAAGGCAGTAGAGGCGGTTGATGGAGGTGTGTCCTCTTCTCCCACCTCGCCTTCATCCAGGCCCCCTGGGACAGGTCCTTTATCCTTATTCATAGCTTTGTGGATTTTTAGAAGTTCTGTGCTGTCTGTGCTAAGCATTAAGTAGCACTGTGTGGTCTCTGGGTAACATTGTGTAATCCAGTACGTTGCTATGTTTGTAGCAGTCCAGATGCATGTTGCACGTAGGGGCAGCGCTGAAATCTCTGAGTGGCATTATGTCAGTTCAGGTCTGCTTTTGCCACCAACTGATTAAACTTCCCATTTTCGTTACTTCTCATGTTTTAGAATTGTGGGTTTGGGATCATGAACCTTACAGAATATACGTTAGACGGGAGACAAGAGCAGAGATGTGGGCAGGTGGCAAGTCACCAAGTGGGGCAGCCGAGGAGCTTAGGGTTCATCCTACTGGTGATAGGTTGTCATTGAAACTCTTGTGGTGGCACGCAGAAAACAGAGTTTGAGGATGGAGCCTTTGAAGGTTTATGAGCAGATGAATAGAGTGACTCAGAGAGGACTTTTTAAAAAGATACTTAAAATATCTATGGTGTGTAGGCTGGACTTGGACAGGAAAACAATAGGTGGAGATGCCAGTGAGGAGACTTTTGCTTCAGTGTATTGGGGAGATAACGAAGGCTTGTACAGAGAGTAGAGCAGCGGGATTAGATAGACAGTGTGAATTTAAGAAACAGTAGAAGGGACTATAGGATTTGACAATTAATTTGATGTGAGACATAAAAGAGATAAATCAAAGACAATGTGAAAGTTCAAAGTGAATAATTGGAAGAAAGTTTAGAAAGCTGGGGTGAGGACTTTAGGTGCTAGGTTTGTTAGATTCGATGAAGAGCCGTCTTCTGTGAGATGGACCACAAGCCATCTGATGCCCCAGAGCTGAAGGCTGCTTGGTGGCAGTGTACCCGATAGAAAGATGGAAGGGGCCTCACTGGGGACATAGTGCTCTGCATTTAGCCCTGGCCCTATCAGTAACCTGCTTCTTACTTCTTTTTCTCACCTTAAAAATTATCATCTACTTTTTGAGATTCCTTCTGGCATTGACATCCAGTGAGTTCAGTGTATAAGTCTGAGGTCTAGGTGAGACGAAGGTGTCTGGGGCTTCTGTGCCGAGGGAGCACCACATGGGCGTCCGATGTCTGTGAGGGAGGCCCGGACCTGAGAGGCCTCGTGGTCCTGACCCCCCAGAAATGGCAGTCGGAGGCTTGGGAGTGGACAGCATGGTGTGCGAAAGCAGTGTTCGGGAGGGGCGTCACATGGAGGGCACTGGGTGGGGGCAGAGGAGTGAAGACAGGAAAGGCACCATGTAAACATAGAACCAGCGAGGTGCTTGGGGAATTTTAAGGACCAAACACTCGCTGGCAGCATTCAGTGGTATGAGTCTTTAAAAAACAAGGGAAGGGGCTCCTCGTGCCTCTCCCTGGGCCTGTCCCCAGCTTCTAGTCACTGTTATGTCAGCAGGTGCTGTGAATGTTTTCCCTTCCGTGCTGCTTAGGAGGTGGCAGCACATCCCGTGTTTCCCAGTGTGGGTGCCCGGACAGGTTTTGCTGTGAAGATCGAATCTACTCCAGTTATCTGGTTCATTACCTACCTCCCAGTGTCTTATTTTCATGGTCAGCGCCCATGTTTACTTTGCACATAACTTGCTGCTTGTACTACAATGAGGGCAAGCGTTATTATGGAGGGACAGTGAGTGGAAGAGGACAAACAGCAGTTTGTTTTTAATTATTTAGTATTAGTTACTGTTTATTGAGCATCTATTGTGGACTTGGGGAAGTGCCAGCTCTTAGCAGAGGAGGAGAGTTAGTGAACAATGAGAAGTTACCTAAACAGTTTCTTACTCCCTGTTGTAGTCAGCTTGATTTCTGTTATTTTTATTTTTCTTGTTCTTTAATTATTTTTTTCTTATATATCCATTTCCCAGCTACAGGAATGGTTTGAATAGTATGGATTCTTGTGCACCAGATGCTCTGGACAAGAAAGGTGAAATACAGATTTTTTCTTGCATGTTCATTGGTTCATTTATTCATTTACTATAAATTTATGAAATATTTTGAAGGAACACTCAACATATATAAAATATGCTATGTTCTATAGGCTAGAAAATATGTATTAAATAAATTTATTAATAAAATATCACTGTAGTGTACAAAAGCCATATACACAAAACAATACACTTTTTTTGGTAATCCTTCTGAATTTATTTAAGTTTGGAGTATTTATTTGTATTCAATATAAATATAAGCACGATGGAAAAATATTTTTCATATTATTTTGTGAAACATTTGTAAGAAACAATAAAACTGAAAAAAATGATTATCATCCTTTGACAATTTTGGTTGGCAATATTGGAAGAGATAATTCAATAGTAAAATTTGGTAATGATGTATTATATATTCAATACTTTGAAATCCTGAACAGCCTCTTAAAAGGTGACACTTCTTAGATAATTAAATGTAATCTCTTCCAATAGTATTGGAAAAGCAAGTTGTTGTGTAATGATCCAGTTTTCATTCAGCAAATGCCTGTAGAACACCGTGTGCCAGGCGCTGTTCTTGGTCCCGAAGGACAGCGTCAATTAGATAATGTGCACTGTATCTGCTCCTCAACACTGAAAGGAAATTGTGCGTGGAAATTGATTTGGAATTTTCAATGTTTGGGAAGGTCTACATGTTACTTACAGTTTTTAATATTCTCATTAAGGTTTCTCACTTGTACTTTTTAACATTCTCTCTATAATGGCTTCACTAACTTGAATGTTTTTAAAAGCATGGATTGCATTACATTACCAGCCAAGATTAAAACACAAGGAATGCCTCATCCTCTTTGAAAAATTAGCACCATGACAAATCATTTAACCCCTTCTTATTGATACTTGGACATTTCACTTTCCCCTTGACTGGAGAAAGGAAGCAATTGCTGCCTTGTGTTCTGTCATTACCCGAAGTAGCTACTGCCCTTCACAAATGCGTGTGTCTCTCTAAATCTACATTCGCTTCATTTATGGTCTGGCTCACTGCTACTTTCAGTTTTGCTGTCACTGGTAACTGTTTCTTGGCATTGCCCTTTAGTGGGATCTCGTTCAACACTGATTACATGTAGTAGGTTTTACCTTCACCCTGTACTATTCAGAGACCATTGGCAATTTTGACCTTTGACTAAAATTATCTTGGACTATAAATGGAATCTTTTTTGCACTGTTTTCCAAATCGTCCTTTGGGATTACAGAAGGAATGATACATTACGTCAAAAATTTTCCCAATGTAGATACTATGGAAGGGAAGGTTTGAGTGGGCGCTTTGGTTAGTTGGCCATGAAGTAAAAACCTAAGAAGGATATCAGTGTAGTCATCCCCCTGAAGAATAATTTTTGATCTTCGTTTAACAGTATTTTAGGTTTGTTTTCCTAAATAACCTGTGCATTAATATATTTAAATTTTAAAGGAACTTTATTAAAAGGTGTTCATTACTGTTCAGATGTACATTTAAAATTTAATTATGAGATATACCATCTCTCATCCTCTCCCTTTTTTACTACCTCTTTATAAGGAGAGCAGAATATTTTTGATGAATGATTTTCTAGAGAACCTATAGGTTCTCCTCTGTTTTTGGCATTGATTTAGCAGTTCATACAAAAATAATGGAAATTACAGATTTTTGAGTCAGTAGAAGAATTGCGTGATAATTAAATTTGTCCAAAAGAGAATGGGCTACTCTACAGAGTCATAAGTTTCCTTTAACTTAGGAAGATGGTGCCATTGTTAAGATGTAATTCAGGTGAGGCATTCGTGGATTTGTACCAGTTGAATAAGATCCCATTTGACTGTATGATCTGATCATTCTATAGGTTGGCCAGTCATGAATTTTTTTTAGGTGAGTTTATTGTATTTCACTAAAGTGAAACAAAATGGTTCATCTACTTCTCATAAGTGAACAAAACAATTCTCTCCTTATTTCTTAGAGTGAAATTTCTAAGCCTGTTGAGGTTAAACTTAATGAAATGCAAACACGTTTTCAATTACTAATTAGGAGTAATGAAGTCAGAAAACTTTAATTTTGACATCCTGTATTTTGGGAAGATAAGTGTACTAAGCACTGCTAATTAGTTTTCAAGTTCTTTTTTATCCCTAATGTTTATACTAGGCGGCCTTTATTCCTAACGGTCAGAAGTTTATTGAACATACTTGTGCGAGATAGCAGAGTCATAGACACAAGAGAATGTCACACTGCAGGGTGCAGAAGCATGCAGGTGGGTAATGGTAAACAGTTCCCATTCCTTGTGTCTAT
>NW_012148574.1:296809-301374 GCF_000956105.1 Propithecus coquereli
ACATAGATTTATGGTTTTATTCCACATTTCTCAGCTTCAAATAAAAAATATTTAATTGTTAAATTATCAATTAAAATACTAGTTTTTTGTCTCTATGGCTTTTTTTCTTACAAGATATAATAAGCAAGATAATTTAAAGTCACCTAATGTTTTAAATTACTGCATTAGAAAGGTGCTTTATGCACTTCATTAGCTTATAGAAAAATTGAAATGCTGCAATAATTGTAAATTACAATATGTAATACATGCTCAAACCTCTTTCTATACTAAGCACTCTTAACAAATTGAAACACTTTAGCAACATTAAATCATTCATTGAGTATATATTACCAGAAAGTTAATATTATTCTTCAATTTTTATCTTTATAAGATTTTTTCTTTTGAAAGTAACCCAATCCAGTTTTTAAAAAATGTTATTGCCATTCCATTTTCTCTGTTTCTTATCATTAGTTGTAGAAAAATTACAGTCCAAAAAATTCAGAACATCTAGGCTATTATCTTTAGAGGTTTGTTATTTCCAGTCCAGAAGTATAAAGTCTGAGAGGCGTCTCTTCTCAGTGAGTACCGTGTACTGATCCTCAGCATTTCCAGTGTTTTGTGATATGTGAATGTCTTTTGTCATCCACAATCATGTTAATGCGTGTGAGCCTGGACTATTGGAACTGAACTGTGCTGCTTTGCTGCAGGTCAGCTTTCATGGACAATTAGTGTCGTAACAGGACTTTGGTCACAAGTTGTCTGAAGTGTTTACCATAAAGACATCATCCCGTGGCCGAGCAGCAGTGCACCGTTGGCTTTGTCTCTTGTGAAGCATTTTATGTTAGCCTTTCCTTTGAGACAAGTCAAGCAACTTCTCCTTGTTCCGTGCCTGGCATCGTTGTTTTGTGAGAAGCCTTAGGCCCTTTGAATTTACTGGTTATTTTTTTCTCTTTTTGCTCATCTTGTTTGCTCTTGTCCCCTCTCGGTAACTGTCAAAGGCCCACATCGGTTTATTCTTCTGACAAGAATGAAAAGAACTATCTTCCTGCTGTTTGGCTCTGTGTCATTATTGACAAGTTGTACGTGTTTGACGCTCCATGAGGTGACTGGTTCCAGCAGTAAGCAGAAGTAAACCCATAAATCTTCAGTGTCACTCTGCTCATTGCTACTTGATTGCTCCTTTTAACTCTAAATATCACCATGGAAACAAACACTTCTAAACAGGGCTTCCCCCACCCCGAAAACTGCACAATTATGTAGGCACTTGAAAAGGTAGATCATTGTACCTCAGTTCGCCCTCTGCTATTGTCAGGGATACCTTTGAAAACTGAGGTCATTTTAGTATATTTCAATTTTGTTTTGTTATTCTTTGTCTTTTTGTTCTGGAAAGTTGTTTCTATGCATGGTTATAGGTTTTTAAATAAAAAACATAACATCTTTAGTATGATAGTTTTCTTCTCTGTAGGTACTTAATCTTTTTTAGATATTTTTAATTTAAAAAGATACTGTAATTCATTGCCTTTAAGGGTAATATTTTCAGTCACTAGGAAATGAAGAAACTGCATGTCCTCATCTGGCATATGCGTGTTGTTTTCTTTGTTTACTATTTTGGGTTCCAATTCCTTGGTTTTTTGTTTATTTGTTTCTTTTGAGAAAATAAAAGTATGCACACATATTTCTGTATCTATGTAAAAAAAAAAGTATGCATTAATTTACCCTTATAGTATGTCTTCTAAATAAGTTTTTTTATTTGAAATCAGTGATTCCTTATTAGGCAGAGATTTCAGTTTATAAGACTCTGGATTGTATAGATTCAAGGAAAAGTGACTTTGGGTGTCTCAGGTTGACATGTACAAACAAAGTTGACATTTAGTTTCGCTGTTTGAGTTCAGGAATCTTAGTGAGATTACTCATCTCAATATTATTATTTTATTTTTTTGATAGCTTCTAAGATACCATAAATTCCTTCCTAGCATAGGAATGATCTCTTTTGTTCTGTTTGTTATAAAGTTATGGGTTATATTTCTTAGTTTCCAAATATTTAATATTTTTAAAAGAGAGGATTGAATATATTGTCCTTTGCATATTGGCTAGGGACAGTGATAGAACATTGGTTGATATGAAATTAAAATTTTTCTTTAGTGACTAGCAACTGGAAAGATATTTTCCTTTAGTCCTTTTTGTAAATTTTTTAAACAACCATATTGAAAGAAAATACTGTAGTTTAAAAAAATCTGGTTTTCTTGTGATGCAACAACCTCTAGTTTAAGTTGGTATTTCTTTTTGATGTGCACATTTTAGATTCTAAGCGTTTATGTTGTATGATGTGTTTAGAATATTTCCTAAGACCTTTTATGTTTTATTTGGCAAGTGGGTCTCGGTTTAGTAAATACAGTAGCCTTAAATGGATATGTGCTAAAGAAGGAGATAGTTCATTTCTGTTGTGAGAACTGTAAGCCATGATAAATGATTTTCCTTTACAAAATTCCCCATCTCTGAGACAGTATTAGTTTTTACTTTAATTACTGGCTGCCGTAATGTTTCCTATCCATAACTGTCTACAGAATAGACTGTTTCCGAGCAGAGGGTATGGCCTGTTTACTCAACCGTTGAGAAGAGTGCTCAAGTTCTACCAAGTCTGAACTGCCGCACAGGAGAGTGTCCTTCATTTAAATATTTAAATATTAATGTTTAATTGTATAGGCAGAAAACTTCAATGTCATTTTAAGGATATGCAACTTTACCAGAGAGTCTTTGTCCATTATCAACTTTGGAGCCTTGTCTTGAATCTTAACATTCTTTTGAGGGATGCAACCTTGCGGACGTATTGGAAAGTTGCAGTGTATCCATCTTTGTATTTTCTCTTTTTCCCACATTTTAAAAACAATAATAGAAAAGCTGTTGTCAAGGGTGCCTCTCTCAAAAATGGCTTAGTTGACATTAGCTGAAAATGAGCACAACGACACTAACTACTAATTGATTACAGTAATTACGCAGTCTTTGGCTAGTTTGTATTGGCAAACTCTATGTACTCCTGGAATGAATGTGAACTTGCAGAATGCAAGGAAAGGTCACTCTCATTTGCATGATAGGCTTCATTAGAATATGCTAAGGACGAGACCTAGTGTTTTATGACTTCAGGTGATGAATAGCTACCATATTACTCTGCTAGATGAAAGTATGTTTCACTCACCTTAATTTACATGCTTTTTTAAAAAAAATTCTAAGAAAACTCTTTTAGATTACAGCAATAGAGATCTTACTGTGTTTTGAACTGAATTATTTTTTGTGTTTTTTGAAATAGCAAAATCTTTTAGGTAGAATTGTTTTGAAGGATTATTTCTAAAGGTACGATTAGAATAATTATAAAGCACTTTCTACATTAGATT
This sequence comes from Propithecus coquereli, assembly GCF_000956105.1. NCBI lineage: Eukaryota > Metazoa > Chordata > Mammalia > Primates > Indriidae > Propithecus > Propithecus coquereli. The sequence continues at coordinate 300,178 of NW_012148574.1, forward strand.
TTCTGGGGTTATAACTTTTGTCAGTAATAGAAAATGGTTCTTTTTTTGTGTGTGTGGTTGTTTGAATAAAATATAGGTTAACTCGCTGGAGCTTTAATTTTAGATTTTAGCTTAGACTCTTTAGTATGCTGTAGACTTACTACCTAGTGGGCTTTATTGAATCCTAGGATACATTGATTTTCACTTTAAAATAATGCAATTTCATCACTTCATTAATTTTTTCCCCTCACCATTTATGCTTAATTAGTACTATTTCTGTACAGAGATTTTTTTTTTAAACATATAATGTGTAGGTACAGCTGTTACGTAATGCCTGTTTTTGCTGAAAACCTGCACACACAGGATGCCTTTGTTAGTTGTCTTTATGGGCATTTGTTCAATGCAAAAGTTGTTGAGGTTATGTAAAAATAAAAATAAGAACAATTTTCTGCAACCTATCTAAATACATATTTTTAAATCAAGAATTATGTTTCCCATTAAACAAATGTTCTCATTTATGGTCTCTGATCATATAGTGATGGCTCCTATTAGCTGTCATTATCCTTATACTCTCATTACGAGAGAAAAATAGTCTTGGCTTCTAAAAGTATCTTTATGAGAAGCATCAGCCCCTAATTAGTGGTGACTATAATCTGTTGGAACACAGGGTTAACACTTCCTAGATATGTTGCTATTATAAAGTTTCTTCATCTTTGAGAAGGCATTCCTGTTAGTAAAACTACATAGAGAATGAAAAAGTACAGTTTTTTTTCTTTTATGAAATGCGATTTTGTAATACGATTGTACAATAAGCTTGCACAAGCTTTTTAAAATACCATTGCTGCCACTGAATAGGTCTATAATTTATTTAATCAGGAATGTTGGAGGCATTTTTGATTTATTTGTTTTTAGAGAAGTTTTGTTAAGGGAGATAATGAGGAGAGCTGGTGTTAATCATTTACTGTGCAACTCCAAAGAATGAAAATTCTGCATATCTTTAGCACTGTTGGGGAAAATAAATTCACTCAATACTAATGGTTTATCTGTGTAATTTTACAAAATACTATCTTACACTGAAGAAATATAAGACACTCCTGTGTTTTGCTAAAAGCTAAACTAATCAATACATAATTATACATTTATTTGTACATATGTATTAAGTAATTATGATTATTTGTTATCTGTGAAGATGACAGATTAATTTATTGTTGGCCAGTG
>NW_012148574.1:304272-306910 GCF_000956105.1 Propithecus coquereli
TAATACACACACACACACACACACACACACACACACACACACACACAGAGTTATGTGCACTTAGGTTTACACTTGTGTGTAAATGTGTGTATATGTTAATATATTTGTCATGTGTTATATTTGTAAATGTATACATACAAATATACATATACACAGGCAAATAGTTTGAATAGTTTTATATTTACCTCTAAATTATAGGTAAAACAGCTGTTGCATCTCACCTGGACTAGAATGTAATGAAAGACAGGTAGAATCTAAATGATTTATATTATAACCTCTCTTTAAAAGAATGATGAAAGGATAATAGTCTATGTTAAATCTAGAGCCAGGTTAGCCAAAAAACAACAATTTTAAAAACACAGGACAGTGTAGTATAGTATAAATAACAGAATATATATCTGATTCTCATTCTATAGATATATTTTTTCCCATGTCAGATCTGTACAGTTCAAACAATAGTGAATTTCTTTGGTTGTCAAATATGCATCCCTAAAGCTTTGTAACAATAAAGGATACTCCCTGGCATGAGAGCCCCTCTAATATCAATGACAGTGGAGAATCACTGTTTAAGAGGCTGCAAGTCCCAGTGTGGGGGTGATCTGCAATCTTTTATTTCTCTGTGAATAAACTGCCTGGCTGGATTTCCCGGTTATCTGCTACTATGGGATTGGAAGTGAAAACCTGGAAGGAGGTAAAGTTTACAAAGGAAAAGTAGTGTAGTTCTTGCCTGGAATTCTGCACCAAGTGGGAAAAACGAAATAGCAATGAAGAAATCTTGAAGTGCTTTTGAATGGTGAATTACATTGAGGAAGAGTTCTTCGTGTATCAATACCTTATTAGCTCTTTAGCCAAGATAATCAGAGCTTATCTTTACCATTCCTACTCTCTGTAGTTTTAGCAGAGAAGGAAGGTGAAAGACTTAAAATAGTTAAGGAGAAATGAAAATATTCTCAGAGATCACGTTTTTGATGAAGGAACGATTGCATATGGGAATTCTGTCTTTCTCCCTTGCTTTAATATTTAAGAAGGCATACTTTCTCAAGTGTAAAAAGAGAATACCTTTTGGAAATTAGCAGTCTGAAATCACTGTGAAATACTTATCCTTCTTAAATACAGTGAAAAATAATTTAAAGAAAGATGAGGCCAGTATCTTAATAAGGTTGAGACACATGAGATCGCTGATTTTGATTGCCTTTTTTCTATACAAACCACAATTTTATTTCATTCAGACTAATATTTTTCAGATAGTCTGAATCATGCTTTGTTCTGACTGTTCTGAATATTTGTTGATTTAATACTCAACTCTACCCTTCAAGGTTTTTTTTTTTTTTTAAAGTAAAATCATAACTCAGTAATGATTTTTCTTTGTTTTTACACTGGATTATATTATTTTAGTAGGAGCGATAGGAAATATTTTAGAAATTTGTTCTTTTGTATTTTGCTTACTCGTGGAATGTGGCTCACAGTACCCATCCACTCCAATTTTTCTACTGATACACCACAAAGAGCAGAGAAACTTCACTCCTGTTGTCCATGCCTCTTGTCAGGTTAGTCTCTGCTTGTTTAATGTTTTGGTTCTCCTTTAGTTAGTTATAAGATATAATATGATGATAATGTCTAACTTTCAAGATGGTTGTTGGAGATTCTCTGGGAAGTTTTAAATTTCTAAGTCAGATAAGGACCATTATATTTGAAGCATATAATATTCCTTTTTAGGGTAGGTAGTGATAAAATCCTAATGAGTTGTCATGTTTTAAGATCTGTAAACCTCCCTAATTGGTATTCATATAGGTTTTTTTTAATGGAAATAACCTCTAGTAATCTAAAATGTTGTGAAAGAAATTTTACTACATTACTTCTGCCTTGATCTGGAACATTTTGTTTTCTTAGCTGTTTATATATTGTGTCTATATAAAAGAATAGGTATATTATGATTTATTATATGCTTCCTCATATAAGACACATGTTTTTTGATATTTTAATATTTTTGAGATTGTAATTTGTTTTTGAATTAATCACTACATTAATTTGGTTGGTTTTTTAACCCTTTCAAGCTGTTATTAAATCAATTGTGTATCTCAAAATCGGCCTCTCAGAATCAAGTTACTATTTAACACTGTCCGTTAAATTATTGTAATGTATTACACAAGACATTTACTGTTGTCATGGGGCCCTTTGACTGATGCCTATTTTGACTCTCAAGTTATTTCTTATTATGGAGTTTAATGTTTAACTCTGGCTGGAAACACTAATTTTCATGACCTTCAGGTGATAAATTAACACTGAGAATTTACTAATGAACTTATTCCATCAAAGATTTTATCTGTCATCTGCTTAGTGAAATGATACCCCAGTTGTTATGTTCTGACTTCACTTATTAAGCTGGGAGCTTCCACGGGGTTTGGGGACTTTATTCATTTCGATATTTCCAGTGCTGGCATCATGAAGTGGCACGTATTGAGTGAGGGTATGAAAGTGGATTGGTGGGTGGCTCATGCCCACGACCAGATCCATGGCCCAGAATCAGCTTTTCCTTGTGGTAGTCTGGAATTGCTATAGCCTCAGATGGATCTACACGTCCATAGTTGATACAGTGAGTTTTTCTAGCTAATTTGGATACTTTTTTTTTTTTTTTTTT
>NW_012148574.1:306976-309816 GCF_000956105.1 Propithecus coquereli
TTTGTTGGATTGCCTTAAAAGTCAGTTGAATTTTTGAAGATAAGTGTTATAGTATAACATAAAAGCAAAACTTGAGGATGGATTAAAAACCAGATACTGCACAGTGGTAACCATAAGGGCTGTCTTTTTTTATGTTCATGGTTTAATTAAAAAGGAGAATGTAGGCATTCCCAATTGCTTCTCTATATACAAGTAGAATAATTCAGAATTCATCCTATCTGAATGAACACTGGAGAATGAATACTGGAATTTCTGAATCCATTTTTAGGTGTGTCATAGAAACTGTGAATTTGCTTAAGGAGATTTGAAAAGATATGTGAACTTATCTGAAGTAAAGAAAATATACAAACTTCTTTATTGTGAAAAATCTATTCTTTAAAATATTTGGTATCTTGAACTACTTAATTTTTAGTTAAGTTGTAATGTAAAAGTCCCCAACTAATTGCATGGCACTTTTTACATTAAAATATCAATAACTTAAATTTTGATATGCCCATTCTTTGTAATTTTGGTATATGGCATATGGTTCATTGTACTTATTTAAATTTACTGCAGACCAAATCATAGTCATTCATGATGTTGATTTATAGAAGTGATCTTTAACATGATATTTTGCCCTGGCCGTGGTGTTGTAAAGACTTTTGCTGCATTTCAATGAGATTAATAGAAAGGCAACTTACTCACTGTTCAGTGGGAAGCATTTTTGTATCTCAGCATTAGGAGCTGCTTGCTTCACTTTTTTTAGTGCCAATAAATTTTTTTTTTTGCCACCACACATATGATTTTCCTGATTAATATTTCCTATTGCTAAAGAGTTTATCTCCCTAAGCTGTGGTATACATCTGATTATTAGTCTGGACATTAGAATTTAGGGATATCTAGAAGGGAATGCTTAGAACTCAGAGGCGGGAGTGAGAAAGGGAGGAGGCAGAAGGGACACCTTGCTTTCGTCTGGGACTGCAGGGCCAGTGGCTGGCTAGAGTGCACTGAGGGGTGTGCTTCTGTTGTCAGCAGCTAAAGTATAGGTGATCATTGAAACAGGTATTTTCCTTTCAAAAAACGTTCTGACATTTGGAATCTGCCTTTTAAAAAAAAGTCCATCTCTAGCTTAACTTGGAGGGAGAACATATTTTCAACAACTTTTTTCAAAGCTGGGCCCATGTTTTTGGAAGGAGAATGTAATTGTAAGCAAATTCACTGAACTTAATTCCGAACATATGCTCTGGTTGTGATTGCTTAGTTGTAAACACCACTGGACTCGGACCAGCCCCGAAAATACACTCTGAAGGAAGACTTATAGTAATTATAAAGCTTTATAAAGTGGGCCAAAAACTGTTTAGCTTTTGGAATAAAAAAATAGATGCTAATTTAAAAAATAAAAATAAAAAAATATGGAATGTGAAGGCTTGAAAAAACAAACTTTTTATGATATTCTGAGCATTGACTTAGAGGAAATTGTGTACACATATGAAAATATATGCCCAAAATCTCAATTAGAACTTTTTTATTATTATTTTTTACCTTATTATGATGCCTTTTATAGAGGTTCAGTTTAGAATATGCCAAGTCAGTATTCTGGGTAAAATATGAAATAATGCTATATTAATTTCCTGTGGCTGCTGTATCAAATTGTCACATACGTGGTGGCTTAAAACAACAGAATTTTACTTTCTGACAGTTTTGGAAGCCAGAAGTGGGAAGTCAGTATTACTGGGCTGAAATCAAGATGTCAGCAGGTCTGTACTCCCTCTGGAGGTTCTGGGGGGACCTGTTCCTTGCCTCTTCCAGTTTCTGGAGGCTGCCAGCCCTCCTTAGTTTGTGGCCTCATCATTGCCTTCTCCTTTTCTGTCTGTGTTGAATCTCCCTCTGCCTCTCTAAGGACACTTGTGATTGCGTTTAGGTTAAGCCTCACTCAGATGATTCAGGGAAATCGTCCCATCTGTAGATCCTTAACCTAATAACATCTGCAAAGGCTTCTTTTCCATTATAAGGTAACATTTACAGGTTCGAGGGATCAGAACCTGGTATCTTTGGGGTTCACCATTCAGCCCACTACAGATGCATACATATACTTATGTTAGATCTTATCTCCCAACCATATCTTTCTTGCAGGTTCAGTTCCAAAGAACTCAAAAAAAAAAAGAAAAAATAACACGGACAGGGAAGCATGTGACTGCATCAAGGGAAACTTCCTTGGTGCCTGGATCTAACTGCAGGGGAGGAGCAAAGGGGCAAGGAGTGGGGATTTTATGGAGAGGGGCTTTAGCCCATCCCTGGGTTTAGAGAAATTGATTCAGGTATCTTCCCTTGTATTGATACCTTGTCACTTCTAGTCCCTGATGCTTCACCACAGACTGATCCTTAGATATCCTTGCTGGGAGATAAGTAGTTACTAGAGTGGGGTCTAGAGGAACCCTGTCCCCAGCACTGTCCCAACAGTGAGGTAATAACCAGATGATGTCTCTTTTGGCCTCTCCCGTGCTGTCCCTAATGTGATTATTCCTGGGACTCCCAAATCAGCGGAGTACCAGTTATCACTGTCACTCACTTTGCCATGGAAATGTGGCTGAGAACTAGTCTTTAGTCCCGTGCAGTGGCTGAAAGGTAGCTGTATCACAGGAAGTTTGTGAGCCTCAGTGGTCAAGTGATGTAAAAAGAGTGACGGTGACATACGAGATGGCTTATGGAAGTCTGTCAGTGGACAGTGTGTAAAATTAAGGCAGTGAACCAACCGAGAAAGATACCGTAGGATAAATCATGAATACTTCTCCAGAGTTAGGTTGGGAAAGTTTTTAATACACACACACACACACACACACACACACACACACACACACACA
>NW_012148574.1:313206-316258 GCF_000956105.1 Propithecus coquereli
GTAACTATAATATCTCTTTCATAGAAGCATAGCAATTAGAGTTCTTACAATTATTTTTAGAAGTATGGAAGTATATCTAAGTGGATTTATGTAAGTGTGTCTTATCCTAATTTAAGAATGTATATCAAAATTAATGTCTTTTTAATTTCCTGATTGGTTGGAAAATATTGATTTTCTTACCACAGAGTACCAAATATATAATATGAGTTAATTTTTCTGTTTTGATGGAATTCTAGTTTTTCTCTATATCCATTTCTTTTAATCTAAAAATTAAAATAAAAGTTAAATGTCCTGAAAGCCCACAGTTGTAACAGCTAACTACGTAGTTGTAATAACTAGTTAGGTGTTGGAACGTACTACAGCTAAGACTATTATGCCCACAAATGCCATCATGTAATTCCATTATTATTACTACATAACGATTATGGTTTGGAAAATTTACATGTTGACTTTTTCCTTTAAAAGCAGATATTGGAGTTGTAAAACATAATGGGCAGGATTTTTTTTTTTTTTTTTTTTTGTCGAAGAAATACTTTATAAATTTTGATTTTGGACTCAAGTAGAGTTTTGGGGAAAAGTATAGTATGTAGAATTTGTTCTTATTGCTTCTACTGTTGAAGGTTTTAATATAATTATTGTCTGAATTGCTACTAAACTCCTTTTATCTCAGTTCCCTTGAAAAACATCAGCTGCTCCTTCCTGGTGACCCTTGGTCATCTTCCTCTGTACGTTATGTTGGAATGTGATTTATGGACACCCAGTGGAGAAGTGGTAAAGTTCAGTCTGCCAAACATAGAGAACACTGGTTGTGGTTGGGCCACACACTATGGATGGAAGTGCAATGGTCTCTTCTCACTATATGTTCAGTTCTGTCTTCAGCATGAGAAGAAATCATCACTGCTAAAAATATCAAATGGATTTTTAGATAAGATTATTTAGTAAGATTTCAAATAAGCCTGAGTAGTTACAGATATGTTACCCATCATATGCGATATAATTTTCGTAGAAAGGAAACATTTGCTCTTCTTGTTACTAGACCTATGAAAGGTTTTCATAGGGAGAAAACAAGAGTATGGACAGGACTAACATATTTGGCAGTTGATAGATTCAACATAGAAATTTTTGCTTCAAAATAAACTATATAAAAAATTGGGGAGTTGTTTCTAATAGTCACAAAAAATTTGAAATAACTCAGACGTCTATTGATACCATTTTTGAAGAGCTCAAAAATAAACCAGACTAACAATGTGTTATTTAAGGATCCATACATACATGGTAAAGGTATAAAATAAAGTCAGGAGAAAATGGTATTATTTAGCATTTGGCTGTTTCTCAGAGAGGAGGCAGTGGGATGAGGGGGGAAGTCACACAGAGAGCTTCATAGGATACTTTGTCGCCCCTGGATATTACATCTGCTCTCAGGTTGGTATCAAATATCATGTAAGGAAGACATTCTTAAGATCAGATTTAAAAGGCAACTTAATAATTAGTTACTTTATGGAGAATCATAAATATACACCTATGAAGTGAATAAAAAAAATTCCCAGCATTGTGTGAATAACTATTTATGTCTTTCTGGCTATTTAAGAGTTATTTCAGTAGAGTTATGTAAATAAGTGTTATGGAAAGTCAGCCATTATGTGGAGGTTTGTCTCATTTGGACAAAAAGGGCTGAAAATTGCTAATTCCTTCATAGGGCAATAAAAAATTATTCTCGGTCTCACAGGATAATTGTGAAGATATAATAAATGATTTAGAAAACTGTAAAATATAAATGCTGTTAAAACATAAGGTTTCAATTTTTGATCTTTCTTATTCTCATATTCTTTCTAAAACACGGGCATTTGATATCGAGGGGCCACAGCATTTCTGCTTTGCTTGAAACTGTCTTCTTGCCTTTGCCTATGTGCTTGATTTTAGTAATTGAACTCATATATTTGTTTTATGTTAGTTACTTTAACATCCTTTCTCCATCAAGCCCTTTGGGAAAACACAACAAAACACTGCAGGTGTTAAGGCTATACGAGGAATATCAATATACATAAATAAGCATTCATTGTAGATGAGAGTCCAGTTTTGCCTAATTTAGGAAACTGGTCTCATGGTTATTCATCACTTTGGATGTCTGCTGCCGCATCTGACTCTCTGCTGAGAAGCCTTCCTTACATAAGGTGTCTGTATTCCTTTGCTAACTCTGTCTGCATCTGTATGTAAGCAGCCTAGGGTTTCTGGCGTGTCTCTCCTTTATCAGGTGGTACATCACTCTAACTGAAATAGTCACATGTCGCTTATTGACAGGGACATGTTATTGACAGGGAAATGTGTCATTAGGAGATTTCATTATTGTGCAACCATCGTAGAGTGTACATACACAATCCTGTTGATCTTAGGCAACAAACCTGTACAGCATGTTACTGTACTGAATACTCTAGGTAATTAAAATGCAATGGCAAATATTCCTGAATCTAAACATATGTAGTCATAGGACAGATGCAGTAAAAATAAGGTATAAAAGATTAAAAATAGTACACCTGGATAGCACTTACCACGAATGAGGCTTGCGGGACTGGAAATTGCTCTGGGAGAGTCAGCGAGTGAGTGGTGAGTGAACGTGAAGGCCCAGGACGTTAACTGCACACTATTGTAGACTATAAACACTGTATACTTAGGCTATACTAAGTGTATAAAACTTTTTTCTTTCTTCAATAATAAATTAATCTTAATGTAAGCTTTTTACGTTATAAAACTTTTTAATTTTTTAAAAAGTTTAACTCTTTTATGATAAACTTAGCTTAAAACACAGACATATTGTGTAGACAAACAAATATTTTTCCTTATATCTGTATTCTTATAAGAATATTCTTTTAGTTTCAAAATCATTTATTTATTTTTACTTCTTAAATTTTTTTTTTTGTTAAAAACTAAGACACAAAGGTATTAGCCTAGGCCTCTGCAGGGTCAGGATCATTCATATCACTGTCTTCCGCCTCCATCTCTCGTCCCACTGGAAAGTCCTCAGGGGCTGTAACACACCTGGAACGGTCAGCACTAC
>NW_012148574.1:319783-323148 GCF_000956105.1 Propithecus coquereli
AAGAAGTATGAGAATAAGTAACTGGAGAAACAAAGCATCTTATTACAAACTAGAAATGTTAGATTAGTGCGAAATTCTGTCACCCTTTTGCTATTTTCTAAAGCAAAAGAGAGGCCTAAATTCATTGAGCAAAGTAAAATATTGTTAATATATGATCCACTCAATTTATGATAATTTAGATCAGAAATACTACAGATAGTTTAACCTTTGAAGATAATAGGTGGCATCTTGTAGAATGTCTGTTAGTCTTTCAATATTAGTCAGAAGAGATTTTTAAAATTTTTCTCTTTATTTGTTTTGATTTATAGCAGTGTGCATGTGTGAATTCTTATTTATGATTCATTTCTGCACTGAATATTTTTGGGTGTCTAAATTTCCCAGTTTGGTCAATGGGAGCCAGTCCATAGTGTCTTCTGTGTTCTTTTGATGTCTCTATCCTTTTCCGAGCATTTCCTTACTTCTGGCACCACAAGATATTCCAGGCCTTTGATCAGCTCTCTTGTCAAGAAGCTCTAGATCCTTCTAACGGACAATTGTATATATGAATCAAGATCTGGATGCTAGGTAAACTCATTGGTTTTAGTATTTCCTGTCAGTGAACAGACATCTTGATTTCTTAGACAGTTGTTTACGAAAACATATTTTCTATTATATCGCCTTTTTAAAAAATTGAATACTATTCAAAATCCCTACCATTGTTTTTAAAGTCCTTTGCGATTTGCCCATAAAAGACCTTTCCAGCCTCATTTTTGCCCACATCTATGCTGTAGCCTCAGCACAGACCCAATGTTTTCAAACTGGTTTACCTTTTCTCATAATTTTCTTCTGCCATGAATGTCCTCCTCTTCATGGAAATCCTGGTTATCCTTAAGTTTTACTCCTGCTTCGAGAGTATCCCAAATTCTTTTAGTCATTACTATATCTTACTTACTTAATCATTTTACAGTACTTTTGGCCTACCAAACGTATAAGATGTAAAATTGTATCATAATTAATTGCTTTTTTCTGTCATTTTGCTGATATGTGATATGTGAACTATAAAATGAATACTTAAGTAAGTGGTATCCTATGTTCTTTTTCATCTGAGGGAAAGTCATTCACAGTTCAGCCTGATCCATCTGTCAGTAATCTACTTTCTGTTTCTATAGATCTACCTGTTCTGGACATTTCTTATAGATGGGATTATGCAAGACGTGGTATTTTGCGTCTGACTGTTCAGCGGGCGTGATATTTCCAAGACTCATCCATGTCAGAGCGTGTATCAGTACTTCACTCCTTACTATCGCTTCCTAATCCCACACTGTGTGGACATAGCACATTTCCATTGCCCAGCCATCATCTCACGGGCATCTGGATTATTTCCACTTTGGGGGTATTATGTCTAATGCTGCTATGAACGTTCATGTATAGGTTTTTGTACATGAGTTTTCAGTTCTCTTATGTTTTTACCTAGGAGTAGAACTGCTGGGCCTTGTGGTAACTGTGTGTTTGACTTCTTGAGAAGGTGCCAAATGTTTTCCACAGTGGTTGCGCCATTTCACGTTCTTGCTAGCAACATATGAGTGTTCCAATTTCTCCATAGCCTTGACAAAACTTGCTATTGTTTATCTTTTTGATTATAGCCAACCTAGCGGGTTTGAAATGATATATCATTGAGGTTTTGATTTAGATTTCTCTAGAATAATGCTCTTGAGCAATTTTTCATGTGCTTATTGTCCATTTTTATATCTTCTATGGAGAAATGTATATTCAGATCCTTTGTCCATGTTTAATTTATATTATTTATCTCTTTATTATTGAATTTTTTAAGTTATTTGTGTATTCTGGGTAAAACCCCATACCATATATATGATTTGTTAATATTTTGTTCCGCTCATTCATCACATTTTCTTTTTATTTTCTTATTGTGTCCTTTGAAGCACAAATTTCTACAATTTTGGTGAAGTCCTCCTCCCCCCTCCCCCTCCCCATCCTCCTCCTCCTCCTTCCTAGTTAAGTTTGTCATTTTTGATGATCTTTTAAAAGAACTAACTTTTGGTTTTGCTGATTTTTCTTATTTTTCTATTTCATTATTTGTAGTCTAGTTCTTATTTTCTTCCATCTGCTTGATTTGGGTTTTGTTGGCTTTTCTTTTTCTAGTTACTTAAGGCAGATCTTTCCTCTTTTTATTTATTCATTTCATTTATTTTATTTTCTATTTTTTTAATGCTAGTCAAGATTAGCAGTGGGAGTAGAGACTTTCTTCTTTTTGAATATAGATGTTTAACACTATACATTTTCCTTCATCTGCTGCTTAAGCTGTATCGCCTAAGTTTTGGCATCTTCTATTTTTGTTTCCATTAATTTCAAAGTGTTTAAAAGTTTTTTTTGTGTTTTTTTCTTTAATCTTCTTATTTATGAGTTTGTTGTTTAAATAGCACACATTTGTTAGTTCCCAAATTTCCTTTTGTTATAGACTTCAAATCGTATTAAGGAATTCTCAAAGAAATAAAAGGATTCCTTGTATGATTTTAATCCTAATAGGTGTATTGAGACTTGTTTTATGTCCTAACATATGGTCAGTTCTGGAGACTATTCCATGCACACTCAAGATTGTTTTTTATTGTGTGACATGTTCTAAAGATCCCTGTTAGTGCTAGTTGATTTATTCTGTTGTTCAGATCTTCCTTTTCTTGTTTATCTTCTACATAGGCCTATTCCTTGTTGAAAGTGTGTTTTTAAAGTCTCCAACTCTTATTGTTGAAATTTTTTTCCTTCAATTCTGTCAGCTTTTGCTTCATGTTTTTTGGGGGCTTTGTTGATAGGTACATGTATGTTTATAATTGTTAAGTTTTCCTTATGAATTGACCTTTTTATCATTATAAAATGATCTCCTATTTTTGTCTCCAGTGACAATCTCTGTCTTAAAATCTATTTTGTCTGATACTAGTGTAGCCACTGAAGCTTTCTTTTGGTTACTGATTTCATGGTTTTTCTTTCATCCTTATACTTTAAACTTATTTCGATCTTTGAATCTAATGTTTATCTCTTGTATATAGCATATAATTGGATCATTTTTTAATTTCATCCTTTAATTTCAGTCTGAGGGACTACCTTTAATATATCTTGTAGGGCAGTTATACTAAAGATAACTTTCTTTTGCTTTGGGTATCTAGGTATGTCTTCATATCTCCTGTTTTTAATTATTCTGTCTTGCTGAAATATAAATTTTTGTTGATAGTTATTTTTCTTCAGTACTTTGAATATTTTATCCACTACCTTCTGGCTTGCATAGTTTCTGAGGGGAAGTTAACCATTAATCTTATTGAGCATGCCTTATAATGGATGCATAACTTTTGTATTGCTGCTCTCAGGAGTCTCTCTTT
>NW_012148574.1:323308-325144 GCF_000956105.1 Propithecus coquereli
TAAATCACTTCATATATTTAAATACACATATATATTTTTGGGTAAAATTTTTAAATGAATCTAAGTGAAGTTTAATGGCTTCTAACATTGCAGAATTTATCAATAACTCACCAGCTGGAATTCTACACAGTGAATATTTAAATGTTCTGGTTTTAGGCTTATAAAATCTTTCAAGCATTAGAAAATTAAAATGTTACTTGGTTATTTAAAAAATCTTTTTAGTGTGTTTGTAAATATGGGAACATGTTCAACTATTTTAATGCTATGAAGTTTCTTTTCCTAGATTAAATTTTTGTGATCAGGTACAACTCAATGTTTGTAAATATTAAAAAATTATGTTAAATAATTTTTACAAAATAAGCTTTAAGATTTGGTCAATTTGTTTCAGGGTTGCCAACATATTAAAATTACATCATTCCTCCTCCCCTCATCTACAATAAGTAGTTAAATCTCTGAGGACTTCTAATATATATTTGGCCAGCAATGAGCAGCAAAAGCTTAAAAAGGATTTTTCTATTCAAGACATGATTATTTGAATAGCCTTCTTGCCACCAAAATTATATATTACAGGTTTAATTTGAAATCAGCTGACATATCATTGCTGCATGTTTTTATTTAAAAACAATTTTTGAAGTTTTAATTTAAAGTAGTTTATTAATATGAATCAGATTTTTATTCTGCTTCAGTTTTATCCCTTTTGACTTTAAAAGCTGAAGGGAAAAATTTCTTTCTATGACTTTCAATCTATAGAAAATGAAAAGAATTTTAATTTTATGGCAGCAATCATAAACAGTACATTAGGTTTTCTATAATAACATGTACCATTAAAAGACTTCATTATGGCAGTGTCCTATAATCTTTACATCACAACGAGGAAGAAAGAACATTATTAAGTATGAGAATTTTATGACAGTTTTACCTGTTGTGGGCCCTGTCGTATCAGGAGGATAGTACAGTGACTTCTGGACTAGCTGACAGACACTAGCAGCCATAGTGTCACTGTGTATTATCACCTCGTGCAACTGAAAGCACTCCCTGAAGCCAGTCTGTGTTGCAGCGTCCTAGATGAGGTCTTCATGGGTGCTGACCATAAAAAGTTCATCAAAGTAATGAGGCGAGGAGAGAGCTTGGTGCTCATGGGCAGAGCTCAGCACCAAGGAGTGTGAACTGGCTCCAGCTGTGACAATAAAACAGCAGGTGGCTGCTGTCATTAGGGGTGGCAGATGAGGCAGGGGACTAACATTCAGCCCACAAAACTCTCATTTGTTAGCCATCACCACTGTACCATGCAAAATAGCTTCCATCTCAGTCAATTTTACTTTGCAAAATATTATACATAGCTATAAGAATATTAGAGCTCTGTGTGTACAGGTCTTCTCCCCTCCCCGCTCCTGTCTGCACGGCTCCTCTTGGCTCTGCTCCTCTCTTACCTTCCCTTTCTTTACCTCCCCTGGCCTTTCTGCGAGAGACCACTGCTTCGTCACCTCACGTTGGGTGTGACCTGTATTCATTCCAGTGAGGGATTGGAAATTTTGAAAATAATGGTGCCATTTTTGCCCGCGTGCTGCAACTGTTACTCAGTATTAGGGGCTGTTCACTGTGTAGGTGGTCATAAAACCTACTTGAGGTACTTTTCTTTTAGTTTCCGAGCTATCTTTGTCATCCGCTGTGAAGAATTTAGAACCACGTTGAAAGGAATACAGGAAATGTAGGAGACGTGTCAGAAAAAATTTCATGGATTTATTATTTGAGGTGCTGTACCACAAATTTCAGAATTTACTGTTATCTGAATAATTTCAGTTTGGAAATAAAGGATAGTTTGTTTTAATATGTGGG
>NW_012148574.1:336249-340661 GCF_000956105.1 Propithecus coquereli
GTTGACCAGAAGCCTTACCGATAACATAAACAATTGATTTACACATATTTTGTATGTTATATGTGGTATATATTGTATTCTTACAGTAAAGTAAGGTAGAGAAAAGGAAATGTTTTTAAGAAAATCATAAGGAAGAGAAAATATATTTGCTATTCACTAAGTGGAAGTGGATCATCATAAAAGTCTTCATTCTTGTCATCTTCACGTTGAGGAGGAGGAGGAGGAAGAGGCGGGGTTGGTCTTGCTGTCTCAGCGGTGGCAGAGGTGGAAGAAAACCCACATTTAAGTGAAACTGTGTAACAGTTTAAACTCATGTTGTTCAAGGGCCAACCATACTGTGCCATTTTATATAAGGGACGTGAGCATCCCTGAGTTTTGGTATCCACAGGGGCATCCTGGAACATTGCAGTCCCCCATGGACACGAAAGTGTGCCTGTACTTAGTTTTTGATTATTGTTTAATCAAATTATTGTCAAATCCTTATTTGATCATTGTTTGTAGTAATTGTTTTACTATTCTTGTCTGCTAATTTTAGCATCTTTGTTCATTCTGGGTTGGTTTTAATTGATTGATTTTTCTCCTCATTATGGATCATATTTTCCTACTTCTTTGCTTGCCTGGTAATTTTTTCATTGGATTCTAGACATTTTTAATTTTACTTTGTTGCTTCTGTTTATTTTGCATTTCAATAAATATTCTTGACCTTTGTTCTTAGATTGTAGTTAATTTACTTGAAAAAAGTTTCATCTTTTCTGCCTTGTTTTAAGCTGGATTGGAACAGTGCTCAGTGTAGGACTAATTAATGTCCACCACTGAGACAGGCTCGTGTGCCCTGGGAGTCCTCAGGTCTCTCAAGTCTGGCTGATGGAAGCCTGTGTGAGTCCAAGCGCTGTTTCTCCTAACCTTTGCTGGTTGTTTTGCCCCACCCTTGCGTAGCTTCCTTATACATGTGACATGGTCCTTAACAGCCGAATACTTCGTGCGCTCCCTCTGTGGTCTTCAGAGTTCTGGCTCTGGGTCGGTCTCTCCTGTCTGTTTTCCTATCTGTGCATTCTAGCTGCCTGGACTTCCTGTCCTCTCCTGGGTCCCCTCACCTGAGGGGCTGCTTATCCATAGCTGCGTTTACACCTCGTTCCACTGTCAGCTGCTTCTTTGAGATTGTTGCCTGTCTTTACCTGTTGGCCTGTCTTAAAAATTGTTATTTCCTATACTTTTTGATTTTGTGTTTGTTTCAAGTGGAAGGATAAAACTTATACCTTTTACTCCGTCTTGTAAATCCCGAATCAATCAGGGTTCATTCAGGCATTTAGAACCACAATGGCATATACATATATGACTGTGTGTGTACATGCATTTGTGTGTGTGTGTGTGTGTGTGTGTGTGTGTGTGGCTGTATGAATAAGGTTAAGGTATTTGTTACAGGGATTAGGTCTTATACAACTGTGGGAGCTTTTTAACCAGTTTCGGTAAGGTTTCATTGTATCCACAGGGCAGGCTGTTGAGAAGTGAGGAGAGAGGTGACTGGGGGAGAACAAGAGCTGGGTAGAACTCACAGGCATGAACTGGAGCCCACGGCCTCTGACGGTAGTGGCGTGGGCATCTTCAGAAGCTGGATCTCTTCCTGAATAAGTTACTGTGGGGTCCAGGAGTTGGAGAAGCTGATGCAGGGTCCCAGCGTTGTGGAGAGTAGTTGCAGGCTTGGTTGTTGCCTTATGATGGTGAGACAGTGTGTGTGACAAGATGCACAAGCTGTTGCAACACATCTGCCCTACTTATTTCTGGCAGGAATTTCTCTTTTGGCCTTCCCTAACCGAATATATCTGGGGAAGTGAATTTTGGGGAATGGAGTTTGGCCTAGCCAAGTTGTCACTTTACTGAGCCGCTGTACTCCACCCTTGCCAACTTTGCACCTGTACACATCTTCTTAAACCCTATTTCATCACTTACTAAAGACGGAAAGAACGTTAGGCTTCTACCCAACATGATACGCATATCTGGTACACATTCGACAACACCCTGACCTGTTCCCAAAGGGGAATTTACTAGCCATTTTTTGTTTTTGGTGTATTTATTCTTCTATTCAATTCACATTTCCTCTTTGCTATTTATAATTTAAAAATGAGTTATAAAGGTAACATTGTTAACACATCTTATTTTAGATGATAAGGGGACTAAAAAAGGGAAAGAAATTAATCCCAACCTTATTATTATATATTATTATTTTTAAAATTCCAGGGTCTTTCTTATTTAATTGGTTCACTTAGTTTATTTTGTTATAAATTGTTATAGGAAAGTAATTCGGCCAGAACTCATTAATTGACACTTCTGCGTCTCTCCAATACAGCAGAAATTGATAACGATGCGGATCTCCCTGAAGCACTGCACGTTTTTGATGTGCCTGCTCAATCCTTGCGCACAGATTAAATTCTGTTCTATAAACTTTTCTTATTAAATGCATTCTATTGTGTTCTAAATATTTGCATAATTATATTTCATGGAAGATATTTATCTTAACTGTATGTAAACCTTGATACAAGATACAGAGCATCTCTTTATCTGTACATATCTAATAATGGTATGTTCATGCTAAATGTATTCAAAAATAGATTGTATCATTTTGAATTCGCAGTTTTTGTCTCAAAATAATTCAATATGTGTTGGTTGGATAAATAATATTGAATGTGCATGACCCCAGCAGCTTCAATTCCTTTCCACATAAATTGCAACCTGAATAACCCTGTTTACCGACTAATTTTGAAGCAATAAATTAAAAAGTCATCTTTTCTAAAACTACCCTTAACGCAGAAGTGCCCACACTAGTCTTGAACATAGCCATGTTAGACAGCTCGGCACTTGGCACCGGCAGGCTCCTTCGTGGAATTTGCCCAGACCGCTGCTCACTGGGCATTCGGCCATGTGCGGAGTGCTGGGTGCTTCAGGCTCAGCCATTCCTAGATCCCTCTTAGATAGGATTGGAGTCGTGTTGGTTGTCACTCACCCATTGATACCTGCTGCATTACATGTGATGGTGTTGTCTATTTATATAAAATATCAGGGACGACTTTTGAAGACAAATTACATGTAAAAGTGGAAATCCCTTTTTGGATGGATTTATTGATTGGTGTTTTATTCCTTGACATAAACATCCTCATGTATTTTAGCTCCTGCACATTTAATCAATAAGTACAATACCAGAATTATATGCTTGGTTAGGAACAGTTTTAATTTATTAATAGCAATCATGTATTTACACTATATTTCTTGAAATATCTATTTTGCTGTGGGCTTCTCTATGCCATATATAGACACACTTTTCTGTAACCATTACTATATTTAATTCTAGTATACCTGCATTTTCTCATTTGTAAATTGAGGTTAGTAATACAGTAGTATGTATCTATTACAGTTGTGGTTTTGTATTCTGATAATCCATGTTAAACATTTATTACTCTAATTGGCCATATTATTCCATCACTAAAATCCTAAATTTTATTACTATTTATTTTTAATCTTTTCATGGCCCTGTAAGGAAGGTCTCCTATCCTGGAAGGATGAAAATGCGATTCACAGAGTCCAGTTAACCAGCTCAAGTTTACTGTGTGCTGTGTCCTGTTCTTCCTCTTGTTCCTAGGTCCTCCTGCTAGTCATGGTCCCAGTGGTCACATTTGTCGTCATCCTCATCATCATTGTAAAGTCAGCCAGCAGTTCTAGAGGCTTACTGTGCTCTCAGCACTGCAGTGAGCCCTGGCCGTACTTCACCTCATTTAATCTTCACCGCAACCCTAGAGAAGAGATACAAAGTCCTTACCTAATCATGGGTGTGGCCCAGATTCAGCCCAAGTTCCTTTGTCTCCTGGCTTTGCTCTGAGCCTCAGTGATATTCCTTTATGGTATACCTATGAATGATTTCATATACAAAGCACACCTTTGTATATGTACTTTAATTCCTGTGGACCATGTTAACTTTCCACTCTCAGGGCAATAACTGACATTACCAGAAGGTCCTACCATTGTTTTGCCATCTTCGGAAGAGTTAAGGAAGCTCCAGGCAGTGGGTTCTTTACTGAACTGTTCTGGAAAGTTCTGAGTGTGGCTTACAATCAGTATCTTTTCAGCTCACACGTCTGTATAACACTGTGAGCATTCATAAACATGTCTAACAGTTTGCTTTTTGACTCCCCTTCTTGGGATTTCATTGGTTATGGTAATGTTCATGTTACAGTTTATCAGTAATATGATTGTTTACTAAATTTATTGTATTTTTTAAGTAATTCAGATATTAGTAATTTCATTTGGTCTCCCATGTTGGGTCATCTTAACCAAGGCCATGTTGCTGTTAATTGGTGGAGCCTAGACTAGACCCAGGTTTTTGACTCCAGACTTCCACAGTATTGCAGTATACTACTACCTGT
>NW_012148574.1:341526-343269 GCF_000956105.1 Propithecus coquereli
AATGTTGATAATTTGTTTATGAAGCAAGTTGTTGTATATACAATTATAGTAGTATGTTTCAAATGTGAAAATGGTGGATTCTGTGTGGTAATTATAACCAAAGGGGTGTAGCATTCAAAGGAAGTGTGTCAGAATATTTTTGAGAAACAATGAAAGACATAATTATTTTGGCCTAGCAATGATTTGGTAAAAGAGTTTAAGAAATATAATTATTAAGTGTTATTTAACACCTGTTAACTTTTGAATTTTGAAGTAAACAATCTCATATAATCATAGTTTTTTCCCCTTTATTTGCATGGTAAATTTTTGACAGATTTGAATACCTTTGAACCGCAGATTTTCCTGTGTTGTTCATTTAAGTTAACATGCTCATTAATAGGTAAGAGAAGTGGGTGGAAAAAGTTCTTTCTTGAAGTCATGTTTAAACAATATAATAGGAATCTGCTTACAGATATATTTAGGATGGGAGATAGGTATTTCATTTTATGTATTATGTAAACAGAGTCTTAAATACTTCTTTTAGGTTTTCATTTACATTGTCCAACATATTTTACATTTTAACTACAGATCATAACATACTCTTGATTTCTGACACTTTGAAGGTAGAATATCTTTGTCTTGATTTTGTTTAGAATAAAACCAATGCCATCTATCTCAGTTGGCTGTTCTTTTAGGAATGATCATCTTTATATTTGTTTTTAAGCATAATTCTTAATAACTGATTGCATTGTATTTATTTTTATCTGACCTACTTCACAAGTCATTAATTTTTACTTGGTCTGTTCATCATATGAAACATATTTTCTTTTTTAATATTATGTGCTCTTTCTTAATCATAGTGAAATATTACTTTAAAAAACCCTCTATGCTCTATCAATTGCTAGATTTGTCATTTGTTAGTTTGGAAAATTCACATCGTTTAGAAAATATTTAATATAATTTTATTTGTGAACATGTTCATTTCTGTAATATTTTCTTTTTTCTTGATTTCCGTGAGGCTGTGATCTCTCCTTAAGCTGCCTATGGAGTGGCGGAGAGAGCTCTGCATAAAGGTCACCGGGTATGAATCCTAGGTTTGCATTTTCAGCTTCTTTGCCACATTTTCTTGAGAAAGCCAATGTCACTTACCTTCTCTGAGCCCCAATTCTCTCCTCTCTCGGGGTGAGCTGATAATGCCTGCATTGCATGCTCATACATGTGTGGGGAGCTATCAGAGAAGCATGAAAATGCTGTGTAAACTGTAAAGCACCATATTATTTCTTACTTTTTTAAATTATAAATTTTACTTATTGTAGAAATACAAAGCATATAACTCATCTAAATCTAAATCCCATGTCAGAGTGAATTTCAGTGGTATTTGCTTCTGTTCATATATGTGTTTGTACGTGTATATGTCAGAATGCAAAAATACGTGTATACATGGGGTGATATCGTATGTAATATTTTTGTCCTTTTAAAATCTATCGTGAGCAGTTTTCTGTGCTTTTCATTGATGTATAATATTCTGTTACCGTGCCGCTATTGAACATTTACATTTTTCTCACTTTTTAGTTGGAATGTAGTTTTTTTGCCGTCATTTCCGATTCTCTTTTGAGTGTGTCTTCCAGCCACTGGAATAACTGGTTCAGAATGACTGTCGAGGACTGTTATTTGCTTGCTTAGGATTTGGCGCTTTATCCAATTCAGAAAGGAATTATATAAAGTTTATGAGCTGAGTGTGGCACGAACATGTTTATGGGCAGA
>NW_012148574.1:355510-357552 GCF_000956105.1 Propithecus coquereli
TTACTGTAGACTTAAACATTGCTAATATTAAAAAAGAAGTACATCTTGTGTCATCCCCCAAATAATACTACAGTTGCCATGTCATGAAAAATAACACTACAATTATTATGTCGTCAACTGCCAGGTTTTCTTTTTTCTTGCTACTGTATCATAATTAGCTTCATCACATAGACTTAATTATATTAGGTGAACTGAAATATAGCAATGTCAGTTACCAGGTGAGCATGGCTACTTCTGAAATTTTAAATCTTTAAAATGTGCAGCTCACTCAGAACTAGTGCAAGCACTGAGACCTTCCTTGAAGACGGGATAGATTTTTCAGCTTCCCGCAAAATCCGCCAGGAAACTATCCAGCCTTCTACAGACACTCCCAGAAACTTTAGCTTTTTAATGGCATTTTAAAATGTCAATAATGATGCAATTTGTTCTACTACTCTTAAGCCTGGGGCCTCTTCAGCCATATTTATAAATGTTTAATAGTCTTTTTAAAAAATTTTAAATGATCTTACCAGTATTTTCTCCATTTATGAGGAATTTAACTTGGGTTTTTTACTGGAAGCATATTGTTTTCTTTAGCTTTGTAGTCTGGACATAGACTAAATACTGTGTCAAAATATTGGGATGTTGGGTATGCCTCCTTTTACCCACACTTTTGCTTTCCCATACTTTTTTTGGACATTGTATTTAATAATTTCCGTCAAAATGTAAGATTTGACTATGCCATGGATACATTATTCTTGAAATTTAAAGACATTCTATACTTTTTTAAAGAATAATTTGGCACTTGTCAAAGTTATGTTTCATACGTGTTAAGTGGAAACAAAGCATGTTTTTAATTATATTCCTGTTGCTTTCACAGGCGTTATCTCAATCATTCTATGACCTTATTAGCAGTGCATTATTATTCCAGTTTTATAGATCTAAGGACTGAGAGCCGTGAAGATACAATAATGACTTATTCAATATCTCGTAACTAATAAATGATGGAACTGTTATTTTTCTGACTCTAATTTCAAAATAAATTTGAACAAAATAATCTAGATCAGATAAGTAGTGAAAAGAAAACATTTCCCAACTATTCCTTTAAATAGTATTTATTTTGAAATCAAATAATTTTGCTATTTATCTAGGAATTTTAAAAATTTGAAGAAACGTTTGTTCATATTATTTCATATCAGTGAAAAATTCATCTTTATTTATTTATCTATTAACCATCTTAAAAATATTAGGTACCCTCTATAGATTATGAGTTTGAAGATCGCAGGTTTACTATTTGGTTTTTCATTTACCCTTTTCTATGCATTCCACGACACTTTCCTTTTCTTTCACTCATTTTCAGTCCTAAACACATAAAGGGAGATTCAAAAAGAAGCAAGAGAAAGACTGAATGTCTTTCAGCCCTCTGTGATATGGTAAGCGTTTCTCAGACATTGGCACTATTTTTATCCTAAAATCAGGCAGTGAATCTCAAATGGGAAAGTGCAGCCATCTTACGGAGTATTACCTTTTAAATATTCTAAGTTGTGATGTTAATCTAAACCAAACATCTTTGGTTGAGTTGTTTTTCCTATTAAAAATTCTTTGTTTCAGGTGACTTTTTATTTGGCACTCTCTCTTACTACGTAGAAATACTGAATTAGAATACCAGGACTTGTCTACGGACATACCATCCTGAACATGCCTGATCGCGGAAGCTAAGCAGGGTCAGGCCTGGTTAGTACTTAGATCAGAGAATGCCAGGACTTCACCATCAGTATAATTTTCAATAGACACTCATAGATGGAGAAGACCCAGATTTCAGTGGCAAAAAGTAGCATAACAGATGTCAAAAGGCTCCTTTCTTCCATTTCACCCTCCTGCTTGGTCTTAGTATAAGCAAAGAAATCCTTTATCAGCATGCTCCACCATCAGTCTGGGCATAACTGTTCTCTAAATTAGGTTAAATATTTTTCTTACCTATTTAAAACATTAATGCCTTGGCTATACTTTTGCAAGCTTGCTATATTTTAATTTCTCCAGGACATTATAATCAGTTTTTTTTT
>NW_012148574.1:357602-359399 GCF_000956105.1 Propithecus coquereli
AAAGCTTTCCCTCCTTATTTACTCTAGTTCGTTCCCTGTGCAATGTAATATTCTTTTTTGCTTCAATTCTTAAAACTTAAACAGTTTAATTAATAAAAATTCTTCTATTAAAAACTGCACTGTGGTTTCTAAGTTCAGATCTCTTAAATTACACTTGGTCATGTAAATAAGCTGTGCTTTGCAACTTTGGGTTTTTAACCTTTGCTCTTTGCTATTAGCTTTATGTTTTTTTAATTATAGGGAAATGGAGGACAGTGGGGAAGTTATGACTCAAATGGACTGTTGTTATTACTGTATTGTTTTTCTCAGGAAATGAAAAATGTTATTTATTTTGTTCAAATCAAGCAGAAACAAATATAGAATATCTTGTAGTTATTTTTTGCTCAGCATTTAGTATTATCACAGTTTGATACTTTATATGTGATAATTACCTTTCTATTTTAATGATTGATGGTGTGACCAGTTATTTATAGTTGCAAAGTGTGTATTGTCCGTAGTTATCATTACCTAATATTTTGAAAAAAATGTTATTTTCAGTGTATATAAGTGCATTATTTGAATAGTGAAGTCATAGTCATTTTGGCCTTACAACTGAGGTTCATTAATATTATATGAAAAACAAAAATGGAAAGAAAAGAAAATCATTCACATTTTTAGAAATTGTTTTGTTCTTGGCTTTTGTCCCAGGTCTCTTCTGTGAGGCTACAGTACTTTACATTGTTACGTTGCCCATTTGTGCAAACATGTCCAGATGAATTCACTATTTAATGTTAAGAATCTTATAACATGCCAATTTGATTTGTAGCCCTTCATATCATAGAATGCTAATTAAAATCATATTTTTGCATATGTCATGCCTTTCATGTACATATGCAAATAGATTCTGTTGCCTTTCAGCTATTAGTAATTAACTTTATGAAGGACAGCTGTAATACATAATTAACAAAAATGTTTGCAAGCCCTTTTACATTGAAAGTTACAGCAGTAAATTTTTTTTTTCACTTACCAAGAGAGCCATTTTAGTCCAATGCTTCTGAATGAGATCTAAATTGTTTTAAATAATCACATGACGTAATTAAATCGATGCTGTACTGTGTTCAGTGGAAGAGTGGTGCTCATGTACTGGCTGCTGATTCCTGTCCAGTTTATATTTATGTCAACAAAATTGAATTAAGTAAGCTGATTTGTGTATAAAATAAGATAGTATGTCAGGTAATACTTTTTGTTTGTTTTAGTTGTTGATATCTTGGCACTTTAGTATAATTTTTTTGTGTGCTGCAGATACTATAAACATTTATATCATTCTTCAAACCCTCTCTTCAAATTATGACCATGTTTTTAAGGAAGCTTCATGAAAGCTATTCATTTTCTCTTTTATGGTCCTTTAAATATTTAATAAAATGACATTTTCTCAAACTCATTTCATGATTGAAGTGTGAGATCAGCTAGGGGCAGGGAATGTTATATGGTGGTATTGCTTTATCTGTCTCGCTAACTGGCTGTGAAGACAGTGACTAAAGAACCACAATTATTGTTGTGATCTTTTGGTCACTGTTAGTATACCCAAGTCAGAAAATGAGTCACCCAATGTAGATACAGTTATTTCTTCTGCTTTTGAAGTATCACAGTATATTTAATCTGTATGTAATCTTTTTGTTTAGCAAGAGTGCCATTGTAATATGAATTTTCTGTTATAGCTCTATATTTCTTGTTATATACATGTTTATTATTCTTAAACACTTTTTGTACAAATTTCTAACAGAGAGTCAAGTTTTAGTTCTGTAATTACTTTTATTT
>NW_012148574.1:362635-365093 GCF_000956105.1 Propithecus coquereli
TTGCTTTTGTGGTGTCGGGGATACCATTAGGACGTATCTGTACTGGTAACGTCTCTCAAAGGCTGATACACTCAGAAAACCACTTTACCAATAAAAGATTTTAAATTAGATGAGTGTATCGTAGAGTATAAGTGTTAAATAATTTCATAACTAAGGAAATGTACCTGTGTTTTTGCTAATGAATATCCAGATGAAAACCTTACTATTTTTTCAGTGCAGCTGTTTTTGGTGGAGTCTGTGAAGGTTTCTACTCTCAGATAGTACATTACTGTCAGCAGAGCTGTTGGGTGTGTTCAGGCCAGTGGGACGGGCTCAGGGTTGGTCAGTATTTTTATCTAGGCTGAAAAGGATTTCTCCCAGGCCCCGTTATGATTACTGAGCTCTGGAATTTGTGCTGACCTCTCCCCTTTTATCAGACATTGGGGATTTGGGGTTAACTGTCTTTCTTTTAATAGTACCTCTGATGGTATTGATAAGTAAAACCTTTCCCCCACCTAATCTAATTGTGGGAGAGAAATCCTGGCAGCTCTGAAACTTGTACTAATTTGTTTTAAGCCACTATTATAGGACATGACAGTGTCCTATAAGTCTTTTCAAGACTATCTTGTCTCCTTCCCTTTCTCTCTCTTCTGAAAAACTTTTATATGTTAAAATTGCATAACAGCATCATTGTTTTCTGTTTTTCAAGTTTAGATGTAAGCTTCACCCTTTTCCATGAAACATGAAAATATCCAAAACAGAAACATTCTGGGAAAAACATAAATATATACACATGTACATGCACAGTTGTTTTTGTAGCTGCACCAAGGTTACTTTGAGAGAAATAATGCATTTCACAGAAATCTTGAATAACGTGTAGTATAATAGATTAAAATTTATCTTGTCAGTAGAGATTCTGTTCATAGTATTTGATTTAACTCTCCTGTTAAGTCTCAGTTGTCACTTCAATGTCCATTTAAAGAAATATTAATAATTTGCCTTCATCTAAGTTGCTCTTGTTGCATATATTTTATTTTTGAAAGGATAAAAAGTTTTCCTCAGTATTTACTTCACAGTGAATTTCTGTAAGGTAAATACTGCTTTTTATTTTGTCATTGAGATGCATTGTTTATTCTCATGGATGCGCTGCGATATGAGGTCTGTGTGACCTGCTCCCGCAGGGTCTCTCTGGAGTGCGCTTTGTACAACTTTTCAATCTCCGTGTGTCCGGGCTTCAGACTCTCCCCATCACCACCTGCAACTTATTGTTCTCCCCTCTCATTTCTTCCCTTCCATCCATCATTACCAATCTTTCTTCTTTTTGCTTTTTTGCCCCAAGAGGGCCAATTTAGGAAAAATAAAGTGTTTATGGGCTCCTCTCCACTTTAAAAAACACTTCTACAAGAAATACTGCTGTTGGGCTAAAGTGGAAGGAAACCATGTCAATTCTTTCCATTTCGGGTTGCTTATTTTAATGAGTGGGGAGGTTGCTGTATTTTAATGACTTAATATTGCTTTTGCATGAGCAGGGGACTCTTCCATTTTTCCCCATCTCTTCATCTGTAGACAGTTAAATATAAATAATATTGTGTGATCATATGATGTGGTTTTATTGTGAAGAGATAGGATCTCATAGCAAGATAACCCTGCTAGATAATCCCTTCTACATGGAACGGTAGATAGCAGTCATACGAATTCATCTAAAGCCAAGTTTATTATTTCTAGAAAATTTGTGTCTATATTTTACTGGCTTGAACCAACAATTTATTAAGGCACATATGTAGATAAGTATATATTTTCCACCAAAGTTACTTGCCAGGATATGGGAAGCATTTCTAAATTACATTGGTAGTTTGGATTTTCTGTGATTGCTTTGTCACCTCTGTCTTATGGTGACATAGAAAATACGGGTATTTCTACCTTCTGCTTTAGAAGTTTTCCAGGTGAAAGTTTACTAAAGTAAATATCTGAGGTGTAGAGTACTGGGATTGCGGGTAATTCTCATGGCTCATTTCTTGGGGAGTGGGGAGCCAGCACCGCAAGCTTCTCCCGTCCCTGGGTTCCTCAGCTCTCGCGAAGCCACGTCCGTCATGCTCCTGCATTAGTTGAGTAGTCAAAAGCTACGTGAAATATCTGGATTCCACGTATTTGTCAGGTAATTTACTTTGCTGCCCAGAATGCGTATTCCTTCCATTCATTTCTTAACGCACTTTCAGTCTTATCCTTCGGTTATTCCCGTTGCTGGGGAGCCGCTTTCCTTCACTGCCTTGTTTTTGTTTTCTTCCTCCAGTGAAATTACTGATTTGCACACAGTTATGATGATGACTGAAATTTAAGAATGTTTTAAGAAGTAACCTTATAAAACTCATATCTTTATTATAAGGTGGTATTTAGGATGCTGTTCATGAAAATATGTCATGTCTTCCTTATCAGACTCAGGGGAGTGATTTCTGTCTGGTCTTTATTCCAGGAAAAGTTG
>NW_012148574.1:365968-370968 GCF_000956105.1 Propithecus coquereli
TTTTGTGGGGGAGGGCATTATGAGCATCTCATTTATTCACTAATTTATTCTTTCAATAAACATTGGTTACAGCAACTACTATGTTCCAAAACTTAGATGGCATGTACTCTTTGAAGATGACACAGCTTGTGTTCTCAGTGACCTAGATTTGGGGTTGATGGGAAAAGGGTAAGGACAGAGAGGCAGGACACACTTAAAGAAAGGTGCATTTTATTAGGTCTAAGACTGATGAAATAAACGGTGCTACTCCGGGGAGTGTCTGGGAGAGGTGCTGTGTTAGGATGGATGGCGAGGAAATCCCCTTTCGAAGGGCTACATTTTGTGTGAAATGTGGAGTTAGAGCAGTCCCAGCAGAGGGCACAGATGAGGGCCTCTGTGGGTGTGTGAGAACTTGGCATGTTCTGTTCCAGTGTGCTGGAGCTGAGTGACTCGGGCGTCAGGTTGGGGAGAGTGTTCTAAGGCGAAGAAAGAACATCCCAGAGATGCGTGTGTTGTTCTAGGCAATGGGAACCGATGAGAGTGTTTTGTTTAGGGGGGATTTCGTTTAGGTGAGAATGGGCCTGGGAGACTGGGTTGGAATCTGGCTGAAAGGGACGCTGCCTGCTGTGCCAGTGACTTTGTACTCTGCACCCGGGAGGAGACCAGCGAAGTCAGTCTAGAGCGAGCTCCAGGACAGACAGCAGCCTGGTGGGTTAGCATCGTTACTGTGACGACTGCCATTGAACTCGATCTGCGTTTCCGGGGTTACTGCCTGGTCCCTTCTCTCCCCTGGTCGCTAGTTCAGTTTCTTTCTCCTCAAATTGGTATTGCAGATCCAGCCTGCAAATAAGCCTTTTAGTCGTCTGTTTTATTTTGTCAGATAAATTCTTTCCGTTATCCTTGTATCTGTCTTCTCCTTGCTCTATGTTTTTGTTCTGCTCATTCTCCATACGTTCACACATTTCACCTGTCCTGCTCACCAGTCCATGTTATGTGTTTATTTCCAGTCCCGAACTGAGGCCCCTGTCCTCTGTGAGTCCTCATGCTTGTTTATTCTGTCTCTGATTGATCTTCTTGCTCATCACATTCCTATGGAACATTAGAGAATAAAGGGTAACTAAATATATATTTTCTAAATTAGAAATTCCTTTATCCCACCACTTCTATCTCCCCAAAACGAAATCCAAAAGACTATAATAATACTTTATACATTATAATTATGTTATCCAGTACTAGGTCAATGAGTTATTAGGCCAAGGACATATCGTTTAGTACTCTGATAATCTTAACTAAAATGACAATTATTTTATTCTATTGCTGCCTCTTTCATTCTTACATAGAAATGATTGAATTCTATATCTCTGTAGAGATACTGAGGTGTACGGTTTCTAATATGGTTGTTCCAGTTGCTTTGTGTGTCATAATACATTGTTGTTTCATGTGACAAATTAATTTTTTAAGGGATTTTTTTCCCTGCTACTATTTAGTGTAGTGGTTCACTCAGATTTTGGGTATATGAATATCTGCTCTTTTTAATTTTTTAAGAGTATAGGTGTTTTCCCGCAGCTGGCATCTAGAATATTTTTGGCCATTCTCTTCTTTTATTTCACTTAAATTACTTTTAGAACACTGGGGCTTATACATCTGGACTCTGACTAAAATATGCCTTAAGCTCTTATCTTTAATTCCCAGTCAGCGCCAGAATTAAAGAGAACAAAGGCCTATATGTTCACTGCAGCCTTCAATTATGCTTAATTACCAACTTTGATACAGTTTCATTACACACTACTGACTTTTTGTGAGCAGTTCTTTATATTCATGATGTCTTGGTAGTTGCTTATAAAAGTCCGAATTAAATTTTTTTCCTGAGGAAATTTTCAGGAAACAGAACCTTTCTGAAGTAATTTTTGTCAAGTTGCATCAAAGCAATTTGATCTCCCATTTGAACAGATGAGAAATAAGATATTTGTATTTCATTATACTACAGTGCTATGATAGGAAAAATGAAGTGTTTACATTTGTTATTTCGGAGACAGTTTTTTCCCCAATTCTTGGTCCTAGGGCCACTTGCATGATTGATCTATTGTGAGTTTAGAACAAAGGGATTCTCCACTAACACTGTGCTGTTTTCTCACACTTAGTGCTCAAAGGAGCAAACAAGCAGCTGCTGATGTTCTGTATGCGATGTCTGGGTCTTGTGGTCATCCTCAGGCTCTACAAAGCGTGCGTCTGATTTCTGTTAGTCCTGTATTCCCTTTCAAAGGAATCATAACACTGTTCAATACTTCCTAAGGTATTAGCACCTCCTCAGGTGAACAGTATGAAATTAACATCTAACAGGTTAAAAACAGTCAAATGTCGTTAATCTCAGATGAATCAACCTAATTTTATTTAGAAATATTTCTAGCATATGATGTCAATATAAAGATCTGCTGTTCAGGGAAACAACCATTTCTATTGAGTTTAAACTTAATCCAGTTTTTTTCTTGGCTTATGAGTAATGATTTCCTAGAGAGCTGGTGCAGTAATACAGATGAAGGTGGGTCAAGGTGAGAGGAGGAGACGTCTCAGCAGACACTGTGCCGTCTTTGCAGTCACTGCTGTGCTGAAAGCCACGTCTCCAGTCTGCGAGGCCAGAGTCAGTGTGTATTTTCTTTTCAAGGCTCAGATTTTGTCTCCCTTACTCTGCCAAGCCTTCCCTAGATTTCTATTCTAAATAATCACTTCTTACTACTTAGCACATTCTATTTTGTTCTCCTTCTAAAAAGCCGTATGCCCCGTCTCCAGACTAGATAGTTAATTTCCTGACGGCCTGATCCTCAACTTTTCTTCCCTATCTGAGCTTTTAAAAGGGTGATTAACGCTCTGTAAATATTGATGGATTTAGGGTATTAAAATCTTCATTGTGATTTTTCTTTTGCAAGATGGACTTCTAGTTAGCTGGTCTAATTTATGATTTACAGACACAGTATAAAAAAGGTATTGCAAACTAGCATAGTTTCATATAACTTTATATGATATTGCCACCTAATGAGTTCACCCCACATGCATGGTCCTTGGGGTGAATGTGGCTTTCTCATCTGTGATGCTGAGGACAGCAATGTTTTGGAGAAGATTTTGGTGAAGTGGACATGAATTTACAGTTATAAAAGTACAAAAAAAATCATGCTATATATGTACAGCATTTTATAATTTTAAAAGTATTCATTTTTAGATAAAAATGTTCAAGAAGTTTTTAGTTGCTAAAATCTAAATATCTCTATTTCCCTTTTCCATGTTAATCTTGTAAAGTAAAGGACTGTGAGAAACAGCACATTCAGCAGAATATGCATATGAAAGTTTTTATTTAAATTAGACCCAAATTTTCTTTGCAGTTAATTAAAACAATAATTTCCCCTTTCATTCTCACAGTGCATTGTAGTGTTCGAATGTCTTTTTCTCACTTTATATTTATAGTTATGTAATATGGATGTACCATATATTTTTGGAAACTAGACAGTAGCAGGCTTATTTCTGGATAACGAGTCTTTTAAGATTTATGCCGTTGCCTTTTTAAAAATCTTATATTGTTAACATGATAATAAGATCTTGAAGATGAGGAAAAATGTTAACTTAGGAAATGACCCCAATGTTTATTAATTTGCTATTAGTACTCATAGTAATAACAGTATATGAAAATACTTCAAAGTTTCAATGTGTTTGAGAGATACAATATGAAAATATTGTTCTTATCATTTATTTTCAAACTAATTTCTTTATTTTTGGTTTTGTTAGCATTAACTCTATTCCCATTAGATGAAATAAAAACAAATTTAAAACTATTTACATGGCACATAACCATATAAAACCAGTAAAAGCTGAGCTGCTCTGGTTGAAGCTGGAAGAGGGTCCCAAAGACCAAGACAGTGTAGAGTACTCTGCATATCTCACCATAGCTACGGGGCTTTTTATCAGATTAAAGAAAACATCTTTTCTACACACCATTCTTTTATTTGTACAGTAAGCTATTGACATTTGCAGATTTAAAACTCATAATATTGTCGATGCGTGAGTGACACCCACAATTTCAATTTTTGTAGAAGTTCAAGTTCAAGTCGGGCATGTTCAGAGACCACTGTGTCAGAGCTCTTAACTTAGCTAGTGAGAGAACCTTGCATGTAAATCTCAGTACTATTTTATTTTTTGTGCTCTATCATGAGTATGTAATACCTCTAAAGAAGTGATTAAAAACAAAACATTTTATTCGAAAGAATCCAACTGTTGATGATGCAAAGAAGAATGAAAAAAAATCTAAGGATGTAATCATCGTTAGCCAAAAATACAAAGTCGGGATAAAGTAAAATCTGGAATGTAATGTTCTAGTTTTCAGGTTTGGTTTTAAAATCACAGGTATTCATTATAGTCATGAATGAATAAATTAAAACAAGGTAGTTTTGTGCCTTGGGGTGGGACCATAATTTTCCACATTAAAACGATCCACAGCATGTGCTTGATGTGTAAATAAAGAAAAGGTGATTTTTGAAATTTTTATTAAGTCCTCCAGCTAGTACAAAAACTAGCCCATTAAGTGAAGAAGAAAACTTTATTGAATGTTGAAAAGATGGTGCTCTTTTTAGGTAATGTTATGACTGGAAAAAGTCTGATTTTCAACAAAAATGGCATTTGTCAGAAAATCATTATTCTTTATTGTAAAAACTTATCTGAAATAACAGTGGTGAAATAGCTTGAGTGGCTGTTTAACTCACTTTTATGATGAGAGAATTTGGCATTTGGTTTGGATATTTTATTTTACGAAGTTTTTTCTTTTCCTAATGTGGAGTTAACAGTGGAGGGAACATTAGCTGACCATGTTGTTGAGAAACATTTTCTTCAGAGAGAAGATGTTCTCAGAGGAGGAGGGTTGTGAGTCGGCACATGTTTCTTCGCAGAGGAGGGATGCTCTCACACAGGTGCATCTCAGGAAGGAGCGCCAACACCAGGGCGCTAGCCCCACCTCACGTGGTAGGAGTATCCGATCAAGC
>NW_012148574.1:376022-377823 GCF_000956105.1 Propithecus coquereli
TAGTAAAGGATCCCTCCAGAGAATTCCTGCCTTTGAATTTCATTCAGATTTCAGCTTTTCAAGCATAAATTTAAATTTTTTTTTATTCCTAGTTTCTGGCACTTCAGGTTTTAATATTTAAACTCATATACAACTAACTGAAATCATATAACTTAGATTTATGTTAGATATTACCTGTTATGCTGAGAATTGCGTAACTTGAGAACATTAAAAAGGCAAGTTGGACATTGATAACAAAAATAGTATATAAGAAATCAGTATTTCTTTTCACTCGCAACAGATACAGACAGTGATAATATTCTTATGCATTTATAGTTTTTGGGTTAATATATAGTGTTTATCTGTTAACTATAAAGATATGCATGCATACGCATATACTCTTGTATACTACCAGTAGCAATAGAATGAATATTTAATCAGAATTTAGGTATTCAAATATGTTAGGGGTGCGTTTGTCACTCTGAGGTCCTACTTCAACATTGTTGCTATTCTTGAAACAATCTTTGTTGTTCATTTCTTTGCCAATTTATCAGTCACAGTCTACCAATATATTACTTTTGGTTACACTTAGATTTTGTCCAAAAATATCATGGTCCATTTTGATCATTCATGTCATTGACGAGTCTTGGTTTTCAATGACTTGAATAACAATAGAAGATTTTCCATCATTAAGGAGAGTCTACAGAAGATTCTTTCATACACACACATACACAGGGTCTTTCTCTTCACTTTTTAAGTCATCAGATGAAAATATTCATATGACCATAACTCAGCACAAAGCACATTTAATCAGAAGATAAAATTAGATTTCGTGAGCAAGTTCTGTAATTTGCTCTACTTTGTGTAATTCTTGGTCATAATGCTATATAACATCTTTTTATTGAATTTTTCTTATTTTTATGCTAAATTTGTATACTTTTCTTCCTTTGAGTCCGCTGATTAGATTGTATTCTGTTGCTGTTTTAATTCAGCTGTTTTCTTCTTTATTCTCATATTTTTCTTCTCAGATTTTTCCAATACATAAAACTTTAGTCATGTTGCTCACCTTCGCCCACATTTTCCAGTTTTTGAGATCTTTGATGTTTTCTGCTTGCTTTCTTGTAGATTTGCTTAATGGAAATAAATTTTTAACATCTTGGCTCTTACAATTTATATATTTTTTTACCATCTTATGGCCTCCCTTATCATGAAAATGCTTTTTAAGAAAATGTGCAGTTCAAAAGGTATAAGAATATGCATTTTTTCATTGTGATGGGGAGAAGCCTAAAACCAATTGTTTCCATTTTTTGTAGGAAGCTTATATAATCTCAGTCCGTTTTACGTACTGAAATTTTTGGTCAACTTAATTTGTTTCCTGCATGGAATGGAAGCCCATTGTCTCAGGAAATGATTTGTTAGTGAACATTTTTTTGTTGTTGATTGTTGGATAACTTGACTTAATTTTTCAGTGATTTACTCTATCACTAATGAGAAAACTTTCATGCAGTTTGTAAACTTAATATTTCAGGAACTAAATAATTAAGGTCATTATTTGTGACTCAAACATAGCTTGTTAGCAGTCAAATTCATCATACCAAAATAATTTTTTTTTTTTTTGTAATTCTACTGATCTTTCAAAGAGTCTTCCTAAAAATTCAAAGTGCTCTTAGATGCTTAGGCATTTTGGTAGGTTTTATTTCCCTTTGTTCTTTTATTAAAACGAATTGGAAAACAAGCAGTCTATACTTTTAGTGATATTTTATATTAATTTCTTTTTGGACACTTTGAAATAATGATAATTAGTGCTTATATATTTTTGTCT
>NW_012148574.1:377873-379277 GCF_000956105.1 Propithecus coquereli
AAAATGAGCCAGTGGCTAGTTTAAAAGCCCAGGCTGCTACTCTACTATTGGTGTCTTTAATGTGTGAAGTGCTTATGAGTTAATTAGTTGCAAGGCATTTTTTTTTTTTACATTTAAAGGAAAAAGTTAGCCATATTTCATTAATTAAGGTTAGAACTATCATATTAATGGGAAAACAATTAAGTGAAATAATGATGCACTAGTAATCCATTTTAGCGCATCCGTAAAGACCAGCAGGAGGGATCAAGGTGAGAGTTCTGGAACAGTGTACCATGGGGAAAGGAAAAACATGACTCATTAATGCTGGGGAAAGTCACAAATGCACTTACATTTTTTTAACCTTTAAGTTTCATTACAGCAATCTCTGTTCTTATTTTTCATGTCTGATTGATAAAATATAAACCAGAACATAAAAATTTCTGGTCAGAGATTTTGTATGGCAGTAAAAATGATAGGGTTTATAGGTATTCTTTATATATACATTCTGAAGTTTTACATTTTCTAATGACCTCAAGTGATTGATTTTTTGTTTGTTTTCTTTGTAAGGAAAACATTTTAAAGCAGACTGCATGATTCAGAGTTGTTTTATTGAAATTGGGAAAGTGAAAAATAAGGACAAGAAGGAAAATATTTAACATAATGTAACTGGGGGAACATAACCATTCTCATTTTTTACTTGTTACTCTTTTCACAGTGTATTTGTGCGATGATGAGGGATCATTTTTGTTTCAATGGTGTGACAGGAGGGCGAATTATGGAAGATATATATGATGGTGAATCTTAAAATGTTAATCTCTTTCAAGTACTTTTTTAAATCGACCTTTTGAGTTTAACTGTGGTGTTGTATTAAGTCAGAACTCAGTTTTTCTTTAGGGATAGTGCAGTAACTGATTTAATACCAGAGACGTTATACTTGTTGGAAAACAATCTTCATTATTACATATCTATAGGCTCATTTTGTAACTCAGGAAAGGTGATCAGGGATTTTTTTCTTGCTTTCAAACTTAATTTCATTATTGCATAAGAAACTGCTTTCTCTTTGAAATCCCCGAAGACTGATGGAACCTTTAGATTTTGTGTTTAGATTGATAATAGTATTGATGCTTTAAAATTAAAATAATTTTTAATCTATTATTTGATCTAATGGTTTACTATTTTGTTCTTATAATTGCAACTGAATTAAAATATGGTAATGCATTTAACATCAAATCATAATGATAATTTGTTAGTTAAAGGCTATTTCAGTCTATAAAACTTTGATTACTAGAAATTTAGCTGTGGTTTTATGAGTTTTCCCATGTGATTGCCCACAAATTTTTATGTTGACTAAAATTGTAAATTGTTTAAACTGTTCAAACAAATTACTTAGCAATTAAACCTTCAGTAAAATTGTAATTCATTTTA
>NW_012148574.1:391157-392757 GCF_000956105.1 Propithecus coquereli
CTGCCTTCTTCTCCTAAAATCTCCAGTTGTACTGTTACAATAATCTGATTTATACTTTTCTATTTATAGTTATAATGATACAGATAAATACCTACTTACATTTTCAATGCAAATTGTTTAGTAGCAGACTGCAACATAAGCATACTGTTAAATCTAGCATTATCAGGTTTTTGATACCATAATTATTTTTTGTTTTCCCTATAACTTTTTATTTTTATGCTAAAGGGAGGAAAAATATGATAATTTTATTATTAAAATGTATGCATGATACATTGCATTATGGTAGAGGCCTGACTTCTGTTGTTCAACCGAAGTTTTCCCGTTGATGTGTGAGCAGTGTTAGGTGGGGATTGAAATGTTCCACTAAAGAGTGTCTCTACCTAATACTGGTAGAGAAAAAGAGGAGTAGTATAAATGGTATCTGTGGTTTTAGCTGGAACTTACTGTTTTTAAATTTTTAATCTTCATTATTTTAAGGCGGATTTTACATTGTGACAGCAAATCAAGGTGGTATGGTATTTGTGTGAGACATTCAAGATATTCCATGATTTCTAAACTCTTATTCTTTTCATTCTTTCTTGTTTAATGGAAGAGCATATGGGTGTATACATTATAAAGACTTGCCTATTGATAATACACTATTTTTTGTAGTAAGATAAACCTTTTTGAATCATTAAAAAATTGTTACTCTGATTTTTTAATGACCTATTCATATGTACCAGAACATGGGAACAGATTTTTAAATAATACGAAATATTCATAAGCAAGATTATACTTCGTAGAACTCCACGCCAGCCTGTGTGCACTTAGGTTTTCTGCAGCATTCTGGGGCAGTGACTGAACACTGCTCTACTGTAACCGCAGGCACGTGTCCAAGGTAAACTGAGTCTCTGACTTTGCACTACTTCCGTTTTCGTTGGCATGGCTAATGCTCCTAACCATTTGGCATATCTTTAGCATATCTCAGAAAGTCAGTGACAGTTGTAATCTCCTAAACTTTTGACAGTGATACAATGTAATATGTTGGAAAGTTCATTTGATTAATTACTAATTAACCGTGTTTCAATTCACAGACCTTCATTTTAGTCTATGCTGATGTGAGATTGTGGAAGGAAAGCTGGGGCCAGGGTTAGAGGATCTGAGTTCCAGTCTGTCCCTAGGTAGCATCCTTTCCTTGGACAAATCTCTTTGGCTCTCTGAGTCTTAGTGTCATTATCTGTAAAGCTGATATGATAAAATGTAGACTGTGGTTAGGATCAAATAAGGTAATGGAAAATTCTGTAAAGGAAATAAAATAACAACATATCATAATGGATAAAACTCTAACAGAGAAATTATTAAAATCCAGAACCTGAATTTTAATTCTAACACTGCCATTTAAAAACTTACACAATTTATCCACGTTACTTAACCTGTGGAACTCAGTTTACTCAAAAATACAGGGAATAACGCTTTTCTTAGAAAATTCTTAAAAGGAGTAAAGGAAATGAGATTAAGTATATAAGTGGCATAGTAGAGGGCTTGGCATCTACAGGATATTCTACAATTGTGAATAACCTCCACCTGGTGCATATTATTAATTTGACAAAACTGTTTTGAG
>NW_012148574.1:392807-395008 GCF_000956105.1 Propithecus coquereli
CTAGGTCCCACATTACCATGCTGTAATTCTTAGCCAGTTTTGTTGCCTGTAAAAGTCAAACAGAAGCTTTACAGCCACCTTATATTCAAATGTTTCACCCAGGCGTGAGCTAACCGGAGTGAGGGCAAGCCCTCCTTGCTCCCTTGCTCTCGTGGAAGTAGCTGTAGGGTTGTCTTCAGCACGGTGGTGTGCGTCGGTCTTTTCTTCCTCCTCCTCTTCATCCATCCCTCTGCTCACAGATGTGCTGCTGCCAGTTCTCACAGGTGGTGACACCTTGGATACTTTCAACTCCCTGAAAAAGACGACTTGCTAATCACTGGGCATCTAGGCTGTGTCTATGGGATTTTTCTTTATAGTATACTAACAATGGCAAAATTCATCTTGTATTGTTAAGGAAGCATAGTTGTTTACTCTTGGAAGAAAAATATTTCCTTGTACATATTAGCAGTTTTTAACTTTATTTTCTGAAATGCTTTATGTGACTTATTTTACATCTTGCTAAATTTTATTTGAAAATTTAAAAAGGCAGATTTTAAAGAATGGGTTGGTCTTACCAGAAAATGTATAAGCTTTTCTATAAAGAAAGCTTATAAAGAAAGTTTGGTATTTCTACTTTTGTCACATTTGTATGTTTTAAGAACCAGGGAAGCTGTGTTGTGTTACCTTGGGTCTGTGTGTCAGCCGTGAATGACGGAGATAATGTGGTTTTTATCAATATTAATACTTTCTGGGGCACAGTTTCAAAAAGGTCAGGAATGACGGAGCGAAAAATTTTTACGAGAATGCTTTATAACGTGCCTTGAAAACATGGAGCAATTTAACAAACTTGATTGTCCTTGGCTTCAGAGTAAAGGTTGCATATCGAAAGCTCAGGACGTTGCCAAGAATACAGAACAACTGGAATGCGTCGGGTGCCTCTGCAG
The DNA here is from genome assembly GCF_000956105.1 of Propithecus coquereli. Classification (NCBI taxonomy): domain Eukaryota; kingdom Metazoa; phylum Chordata; class Mammalia; order Primates; family Indriidae; genus Propithecus; species Propithecus coquereli. Next base: position 393,731 of record NW_012148574.1, read on the forward strand.
TCCAAAGTCTTTGTAGCACTTTTAATAACTGCTGTAACCTGCAATGGGAAGATTGGCTGGGAACTTATTTCAGTTGAAGTTGGACATATTTCATTGTCGATTTTTTCTCTTATGTATGTACTTCTTTGCACAGTTGAATTATTAGTAAATCATCACACAATTATAGACCAGTCTAGTGATTTTTCTGGGAGGAAATGCTATTTTAAAAATTAGGTACTCAGTTTTATAAAATTACCATTATCAATGGGTTAAAAAAAACACCCCTTAATATTTCAGGGTTGGACATTTTTTTTAAAGCCGATTATCCTATCCAAGTTTTTTAGTGCATGCCGTGTGACAGACGTATAGCGTTATCAGGAAAGAACATATTAATTATTCTAATTAACACGTGACTTCAGGAGTCTTAGATTAATCAGCATGTGATCTTGGCTATTTGTACCCTGTGGGAATTTTTTGTGCTCAGATGCAGAAATACCAGGCTAAATATATGGCTTTGTTTGTACATGGAGACAGTGTTCATCGTAGTAGTACTGTACATCTAAGAAAACAGAAAGTAATTAAAATGTTGATTACTATAGTAAATCTCTGAAACATCCGATTATTTGTATTTCATATATGCTCACATTTCTGAGAAGTTAGCTTTACAGCAACCTACCATGATTATCTGATATCCTCCGGAAGGTTAGCTGAGTTGTTTCCTATATTACTTAGGAAAAAATTTCTTTTCACAATTGAAAATGTCAGCATCAATTTAAAGTAACACTAAGCATGTGCTTGCTTTCTGAATATTATCCTCCTCCACCTCCTTCCAACCACCCTGCCGAGGATCTGGCTGTGACAGTTTGATTAGATCATCAATCCTCACTGTTAACAGCACTTTTCCTGAACACCTGGGCTGCCAGGTCACATCTGAATTCAGCTACCGTTATTTCAGTGACCCGACGTGCATTCACCATAGCAATTTACATTACGTGCACAAATTAAAAGTTACCTTATAACAACAGTTTACTTTAAAAAATGACCTCTTCCCTCGCCATGTTAAAATTCTGTTATGTTATGGGAGGTGCATTTTTATATGATGAAAGACTACTTTAGAACATAGTCACCCACCTTGATGAAGGTTTTTTTTTCTTTTTACTTGGGCTCTTAGATCAGAATTTCTGTAATGAAAATAATCTTTTCTTTTATCTACTTGTGCCATTTAAAAATCTGCTTTAATTGCATTTTTAAAATTCAATTACATTTTTATCAGACTTAAGCCTAAATAAATAATTGAAT
>NW_012148574.1:395058-396093 GCF_000956105.1 Propithecus coquereli
TAGAATCCCAGTGCTAGTTTATGAGCTTCACACAGAAAAACCTCCGATAGTGGCAGTGGACACCTATAACCACTTCCAGTTACCTGTTAAATTGATGCTACTCATTGTGGAAATGACAGAAGGAGAGTGTGAATTACTCCATATGAACAATACACATTCCAGAAATCTTCAGAGTACACGGTCCCTTCAAATGGTACATTATCAATAGCATATGACCCTGCTGGAAGAAAGTTCTCTTCCTTAAAAATATAAACATTTCCTTTTCCTTCTCATATCATGTCAGCATTGCTTTAAAAAGATTTTATTTTGCTTGTTAAGAAATGCAATCAACATATATAAGTACAAAGAATAAAGTAAATAGATTAACACATCTTATCACTGAAAGACGGTCATCGTTAGCTTTCTGTAGTGTCCCTCGATGGGAACATCTCTCAAGTCTCATGTGTATGTATAAGTATACATATAGTTATAGTATAGACACATATTTTTGCATAATGTTTTGCACCTTGCTTTGTTTTAGCCCATGTGTTACGGACATTATTCCATGTCAGTTTATAAATACAAATTTACATAATTTTAATGGCCCTCTAATCTATTTGTGTGTATCATGATGTTACTAGTTAATGGGCATTTATAATGTTTCTAAGTTTTTACTGTGTAAAGAATGTTTTGTCTAAATCTTTTCTAAGTTATTATTTCCCTAATGAAAATTCTACAACTGGAACTGTTGTGGAAAAGGCTTTTGCATTTTGTTATTTGAGCACCCTTCTACTTCAGGCTCGCACAAACAATGCATAGTCATCGTTTTGTTGTACGTATTGGAGGGAGGAGGAAGAATGTTGTATTACAATAAGTCTACATTTTATATAGCAAAATAGATGTAAGATTTCAAAGAAATTTCTAATTCTCTTCGCTTCAGGTCAGTTCTAAAATTTTTCTGTTACTCTTTGTTAGCAATGCTTTGATGCAAAATTTTCTGACATATTCTGGGTAGTTGAAATATCAAATGGTGATTATCCTTCAGAAGAAAAAATA
>NW_012148574.1:400138-401456 GCF_000956105.1 Propithecus coquereli
ACACAATTTATCCACGTTACTTAACCTGTGGAACTCAGTTTACTCAAAAATACAGGGAATAACGCTTTTCTTAGAAAATTCTTAAAAGGAGTAAATGAAATGAGATTAAGTATATAAGTGGCATAGCAGAGGGCTTGGCATCTACAGGATATTCTACAATTGTGAATAACCTCCACCTGGTGCATATTATTAATTTGACAAAACTGTTTTGAGGCTTGGCCTGGTTTTAAGCTCTAGGAATGGAGTGGTGAGCAAGATAATGCTTCTTGCCCATGGAGTTTACATTCTCATGGGGGAATCAGAAAGCAAGTCAACGAGCACACAAATAATTTTAGAAACCAGTAGGTGCCGTGGAGACAGTATGTTGGGAAAGGGGACAGAAGTGGCAGGTGGGCAAGATAGACTGTTTAGAGAAGGCACCTCCAGAGCATTTTTAAAAAGCTTTTTATTTCAGATAATTGTAGACTCAAATATAGTCGTAAGAAATAAACTCAGACATGGAAAGACAAATGCCACGTGTTCTCACTTATAAGTGGGAGCTAAATAATGTGCACACATAGAAGCGAAGTGTAGAATGATGGACCGTAGACACGCGGGGGTGGATGACGGGAGGTCGCTTGGTGGGTACGGCGTGGGTTGCTCCAGTGATGGGTGCACCAAAGGCCTTGACTTCGCCGTGACGCGTTATGCCAGTGCAGCAAAATTGCACTTGGACCCCGTGAATGTACACAAAAGATAAATTTTAAAAATTGTTGAGTCAGGACACAGATTACCATATAAGAAACTACTGTGACTTGCAACTAGTTTGAATGCAAAAATGTACATCATAAAGGTGCTAATTTTTTCCCAATAAAAGAAAAGCACAGAGTCCACATATCCTGATACATTTTTGAGTAGAAACTTGAATTATGAGAAAGAATGTATCACCGAGTATTCCAGGTGGAGGGAACAGGAAGTACGGTGATTCTGAAGTAGAACCGGGTGTGGTCCTTTGATCGCTTAGAGCAGGGTCCCTGGGCCATAACATACACACAGAGGCAGCATTTGAAGAAGATGTGGGCTGCAGGAAGATCACGCAGGGTCCCCAGGGGCGTGGTGAGGAGTTGTGTCCTTTGTGCCATGCATATTCGTGGAAAGATTTTAATAGGGGAAATAACACTTTGTAAAACTACACTAGTTGTGCTATGGAGCGGTGCTCATGTTCCCCTGCAATAATTTCTCAAACTTTTGTACCTCCCTGCCTCCGGATTTTTAAGTTGACACCTAAACATTTTCATCCTAAGTATAGATAATTGGACAGGATATAACTTTTAGTTTA
>NW_012148574.1:402516-406871 GCF_000956105.1 Propithecus coquereli
ATGTATTGTTTATATTACGTTATGGGAGAATCTGCTACATTTTTTAAAGTTACTCCAATTCTAGTAAGTACGTGACAGGCATGAATAAATAAGCAGAGAAGTGCTAGGTGAGTGGCACCGAGTGGATAGACACGTGCATTTAGGCAAAACTGATAGTCACCAATGTTCTTTGGGTAAAAGCTAATGATAACATTCCTCTTTCAAGAAAATAAAAATGATAAATTACCTCTGAGACATGTTTCTTTTACTCATATAATATTGGTCCGTGGGAAGTAAATGTAGAGTTTTCACCTCATCCTCTTTGAAATTACAAAAAATATGTAGCAAATATAGACTGAGCCGTGAGTGAACAAGAGTACTTTTTCCTAACACGTAATAGTAAAATTGTAGATAGGGTGTGTTTAATGACAAATTATTTGCCACGATTCTTTTAGGGAAAAACCAACAACCAAAAGTTGAGTAATCCCACTCTTAGAAAAGGCACGGATCTGTGCCATGAGTTTTATTTTAACCGAGTGAAACGAAGTTCTACTCTTCAGTATTTCTTACCTGTTCTCTTATATGTTGCTCTCAGTTAGAAGTGATACCCTTCACTGATAATTATTTGGGATGGATGAAGCTAGAACTTTAAGCAAAAATTGTCGTTACTCTCAGTATCCCATCTGCAGTATACCTGAATTTAGAATGTCTCAATTTAGGCCAAGTTCCCTGTATCTATCTAATGTAATGATTTTCTCTTTGTAGAAATATTTACAAACTAGGAAAGACCGAAATCTCTACCCCAGGTTTATGGCACCCCACGTTAGAAGGGCTTTTTTAATAATGCTAGTTTTTTTTTTTTTTGGTGCCCCAGTGGTTTTTACCACTTTGGAGCAAGGTAGAGCATGGGTGGGAAGAATGCCCTTCTTTTGTTAAGTGAGAGAAAGGCAATTATGAAATAAAAAGGCGGTTAAGGAGAACTGGCATGTGGTGCTACTTCAAGAGCTTTCTTAGGCTTATCAATAAAACAAAGGACTATAGATGGAGTTAAGGTTGAGGAATCAGTAATTTTATACAACCTGTGCTCATGTACCTTTGTGAGAATCTTCAGGTATACTCAGGATGTGGCGCTCAGTGGTCTGAGCCCAAAGGTCGTGTCAGGAAGAAGGAAGGAAGTCAGTTAGTTCAAGTGCGAGGTGACGGGAGTTTGGACCACAGTGATGGGAGTGGTCAGATTTGCACAAGACTGACGGCAGCGCTGTCGGCACTGGCTGCGGGATTGTGAGATTTGAGTGAAAGGGAGGAGTCAGTGGGGCGAATGATAGTGCATTTAGCTGAGATGGAAGGGACCGAGGGGACACATTTTGAGCTGTCTTTGGGAATCAACAGATAGGCCTGAAATACTGTCATACAGACACGTGGAGAGGTGGAGCGGGTAGTTGCGTGTGTCCTCCTAGAGCTGAAGGCACAGGCCAGGTTGAAGGTAGGGGCCTGTCCTGCCATCAAGGCACCGAAGCTGGGAGGAAGGGAGAGGGGATGAAGGCCAAGCTTTCGGTAGGCCAGTTAACGGTCAGGAAGACGAAGAGGGCACTGCAGCGGCCTCTATCTGGAAAGCAAATTGGAGAGAAAACAGTTTGTTTGGGCATCTTAAAGCTTAGAGATAAAAGTTTTATATTTTAAGCATCAAAGGTGATGTAATTTTTTTATTAGTAACCTCACCACTTGACATACTGTGAGGTTGTCTTAGGATTCATTAGGATTCTGCTGTGAAATTCATGTGTGTTTTAAAGCTGAATAGGCTTATACAGTTATACCCTGTTCTTAGTGTTCAACTGTTAGCAGGTAGAGAAAGAAGTAAATAATGTGATTTGGTCGCATGCTGTATTTACGTTCATACCATTGGTTGGATCAGGAGTGATCACAGTTCATAGTTTCACAGTTTTATTTTTTCCTAGTAGTTTTTATTTTAACTTTTTAAAAACTTTATTCTCTGTTCTCTATAGTTTTGAGGTACCCTTTGTGTGTTTTTCCATAATTATTTCTTTTCCTTTATTTTGTTGACCTTAGTCTTTGTATATTATTCTATTAACTTTTGTTTAGGAAACCTCTGTCTTCTGCCGTTGTCCTTATTTCCTTCTTCTCTGTGAGAGAAGCAGCACGGCCGAGTGTTCGAGAGCCTAAGCAGTGTTTCAGTCTGGACTCGTCTCAGCTCTTCCACTCGGGAACCGTGGGACCTTTAGAAAGTAGCTTGCAGTTTCTGTGCGTGAAAGGAGGCAGTATTAATATTTATCTCAGAAGGTTGTAAAATTTAAATGAGGTGTACATTTTCTAATGTACAGCAAACAATCTTCTTAGTAAATTGCCTATAAGAACTTCTTTAATCAGATTCAGATATACCATCTTAAATCCAGTCTCCCTCTATCCCTGATAGAACAGAGAGAATTTCATTTTCCCACATTATATTTTATATTTAACCTGCTGTTCCTTTAAGGGTAACGTGTCTTCCCTCCACCCCTCCTGCTTTTATGATTTTGTCTTTGGTTTTCAATACTGATTATATTGTGACTTATGTGCACGCGCGTGTGTGCGTGTGCATGTGTGTGTGCATATGTGTGCGTGTGTTCATTCTATCAGGGTTAATGAGCTTCTTGAATGTGGAGGTGGTTTTTCTTCAGTTTTGGAAACTCCCTGGCCATCACCTCTTTCTGTGTTGCTTCTGTCCCTCTCCCTGTTCTTCTGGGACTCCAGGTCCCTTCATCATCGGCCTTTACGTGGACCCCCACGTCTCGTATGCTGTGATCTATTCTTACCATTCTTCCTTCTCTTTAGTCCTTAGTGTGGTATTTTCTATGGACTCTGTCTTAGAATTCACTGATCCTGTCCTTTGATATTTCTGCTTTTCTTTTAAAACATTCCATGAATTCTTAATGAAGATATTTTATTTTTTAGATCTAGAATGTTCACCTCATTTTTTTCATATAGATTGAAATTTTTTATTGTAGTTCTCCATTTTTAAATCCATTTTGGTACTTCTTTTCATATCTTTTCCTTAACATGGTCATCATTTCAGATTTTTTGTTTATTTTTACCCTGAACTATTGATTGCATTTCCTACTTGTTTACATGTCTGGTAATTTCTTGGTTTTGTGCTCAGCGTGGTGTGTTAAGAACTATAGAGGCCCAGGTGGTATCTTCTAAGAGGGAGGATGGCCCATTTCCTCTGTTAGGCAGAAAAAGCGAGCAGTGACCCAGTGACCACCTCATCCAACAAAGAATTGACCTGCATGGAGGCCGGCTTGCGATTTTAGTAAGACTTGGTGCCCCTTTGGTTTGTCACTGTTTTATGGCCATGGACATCAGGTGTTTTTGATTGAGCTCGGGCAGGTGGATTGGCCCTCTCTCCCCCAGGCCTGGAAGACTACATAGGGCCTACTTGTGTCCTGCAGAGGTTTTGAGCTTAGTTTTTTAGGTTTGCACCTCATACAGTGTTTAAGGTGGACAGATCATCTCCAGTAGGAACCCAGTTTTATTTTGTTTTTTGGATTTATCCTTCTGTTTTTCTCAAACACAAGCAAATATGAAATATATTTTGAGGTTTAAAAATGTAACAAATTTTCTTTCTCACAATACTAATCAAACAGCTGTTGAATACCATTAATTTTCCATTATTATTTATGCCCTTTACAGAAGAGATTAATAAGCAACTTGTCTAAGTTCATGGGGATCATGATTTGAAGTCAAACAGTCTATGTCCAGAGCCTGTGTGTTTAAGTGTTATCTTCTGCTGCCTAGGGATGTGGATAAACTGAATCCTGTTTCTTGTAGCAAACCCTCCCTATGAATTCATGATATGACTTTAATATTTTAGCTCCTTTTACTTAATTGTGTTGATAAGTTATTATTGCTAAAGTGTAACTCTTTGATTATGTTGTTTTTTTACTCAAAACAAAGCAAGTGTCATGCCTCCCAATAACATTTTGGAGTTCTTTATATGTCGTTTCAACCCCACTCAATGTATATCCAAGTATGAATTATGTTTACTTCTCCCACACAATTTCTTTGGACTTGGAACATGAGCATTATTATACTCATGGATATGCAAATTCATGGTTGGAAGTTGTAGAACATACTGGAGACTCTTGCACAAAAAGATAATCATAGATTTATTGGTTTTCTAGCGCTTCTCCTTAATCTAGCCCACTAAATTCCTTGCTTCTAGTGAATAATCATATTATGATATATTTATGATTACTTTCTTCAGTTGATGTTGAGTTGAGGTAAAAAATTAAATGGTTCACCTTCTGATTCAACCCTCTTATCAGGTTCATTTTCTGAAATAGCTGAGTGGAATGTTTTTTCTAAAATTAAGATTTCAT
>NW_012148574.1:408096-410303 GCF_000956105.1 Propithecus coquereli
TGCCACTGTTTAAGATGTTCATTTGCTTATAAATGGATGAATGAATGAATAAAAATTTATTACCTGTGTATTTTCAAAATCCTGTGAAGGTTGTTCTGGGCATATGAAGATGCTTCAGAGTATTAAATCCTCCAGAGAAGCCTGTAATGTTGGATCGGAATTATTTTTTGTGTGATCATGAAGTGTTTTTTACAGTGTTTTTTGCAGACCATTTTAAAGCCAGTGATATGTTTTAAAGCTACCATGAACTTTAGAGACGTAGAGTCGTTGGTTTTCTGTAGTCTAGTAGCCAATAGCTATCATAGTTTGCATTTTAATTGGATAGCTTAGCTTACATATTGGCTCAAAATTTCCTTCTCAGGTTTCTTTTTGAAATGTACAAATGAAATCTACAAGCGATAGTTTCTCAAAGTGTAAATTTATTACACTAACCTGGCTTGGAAATCTGAGACGACTTTCGGCATCATCGTGTAAATGGGGTTTGTAGCCTGTGCTTCTCCAGTTTGATTGGTCAGACTGTGCCTGCATTTCCCTTCTGTGTTAGTGCAGAAATCACAGCTGGGGAAGCAGTGAGAACAGGACAAGAGAGCACCGCGCCCCTCTTTCACAGAGCAGGGCCTTGCTTGAAACTGTGACTTGTCCAGGGGTCAAGTTCTCCCACACTCAATTTAGTAAAATGAGTTGGTCTTCTGTTCCTGACATGTAGATAATGAAGTTAAGTTTGTGTGCTACACTTTTTTTGTCATTTTAATTTCTGTATCCTTCAGACTTTGTAGTATTTGTTTCTTATCTTCTATTTATATATAATACACATTCAGTATGTTTATCAGTTTTAGTTTGAATTTTTACTCATGTATAATAATGGCTACTTAAGGATTTGTTTTTAGGTTATCAAAAGAAATTTCTTCACCCTCATACTTTTCTTGTTTTGACTAAAGTAAGCAAGGCTCCTTTTATGCACAGATGTATTCAGCAGCTGTTTTCTCACACATTTTTTTAAACACATTTTGGCTAAATCAGAAATCGAAATGCAAAATACAGCACAGAGAAATATCACATATATTTATGGCCCTCTCTGGAGGACTGAGGAATAGATTACATTCATTCATATGTGGCCTGTTTCCAATCTTGACAGTCATTATTCAGTACATTTCAATAATATAACTTTAAAACATATTTTTCATTGCATTTAACTGGTTTGAAGGCCATTGAACAGGGAAAAAATACTAAATGTGAATAAAGACTAAAACATTTTAGCATGGCTCTTGATAAATCATAAAGGCAACAATTTTTCTCCCTCTGTCTCCCCCTGCCCTTCTGTGCTGAGACAAGTCACAGCTGGAAGCACCGCTTGCTAGTGACATGTCTTCCCCCTCCCTGAGAGGTGGGACCACATGTCAACAAACACTGAAGCCTCAGCTGAAGTGCTGCAGTCTTCTTGGTCAGGTGGACCGAATTCTGAGACTCTGGGAAAGTTCATTGTGGACAGTGTAGGAAGTATAATGCGGAAGGCCCCAAGAAATAGCTGCCAGTCTTTGTAGTTTGGTGAGAAATATTCATGCTATGGGTCGAGTTGTATCAGGGATGAGTTGCAGATAGTCTATGATGCTTTTTGCCCTTCCCTATATATTTTCCATGAGCAAAGTTCTACTTTACTTTAAAAGGAAGTTCCTTTTAGTTGTTCTTCTAAGAGTCTTTTTCATTTCCAAAATATTCTGTAGGGGTGACAAGATCTTTCTAATCTAAGGAGATATGGAAGTTTAACAATGTGACTAAAACAGTAATTTTACAACCATACAAAGACGCATCATTCATCTTTCCTGTTGTGTTTCCCATAATACTCCAGTAATATGAAACATAGTTTGTAGGAGCAATCATGCTCATTCTCTCGCTCTCTTCTTCATCTGTCTGTGGTAGGTGACAGTTGAGCAGACAGCATTGTATAACTGGTCTTTTTTCTGTTGTTGGTTTTGTTTGAGTTATCAGATGCTCTTGTTATCTAGTGCTATTTGGAGAGCAACCAGAAATATTTCGGACAGTATAACCAGTTTTATCTGCTTGGTGATGTTCACTTGATGGTGATTGAGTGATTCTAACATCCCAGGCACTTTCAGAAAGTTGGAAAATGTGTGAATGTTCTGAGTACCAGCTTAGATACTACGTCATGGGGCTTATTGTACTCGAGCAATAAAAAAAATCAGTGTTTT
>NW_012148574.1:411128-439565 GCF_000956105.1 Propithecus coquereli
ATAAGTACACACCAAAAGATATGTTCCAGAAGAAACAGCTGTTTTTATAAAAATGCCAAAGAGTTTAGAATGAGAAGCCATAATACTATTTGCTACCAAGAAATTCTTTGTCTGACCATGCTCGTTGGTCCCCTATAAATTTGGGACCCCTAAGCACAAGGGGGCCTTTGTGGATCCTGGCATCCTACCATATTTCTCTGGTTCATTGGTCCTCCCTCTTTCCTAGGTAAATATTTCGTACCTTCTCCTGTGTCTTCAAACTGCTTACTTTACTTCTGGAGAACTTACAGAACTTTCTTCAGTTGGCTATTTTTGGATACAAGTTAAGGGAATAAAATTGTACTCAGGAAGGTATTTTTCCAGACCTCTGTGCTGATAAGTCTAGGCGGGTGGTTTTTTGGTTCTATGGCAATATGGCAAATCTTAGAAAACTGTAGGTAGAGAGAACATACCATGTCCTTAGCCTGTGTCCTGCTCACTTTCTCTTTCTGTATTTCATTTCCGTTATCTCAGTCATGATTTGTCAAAGTTACAGATAATACTCTTTTCAAGGTTGATCTCTCAGCCAGTTGGCTGAAGTGCTGTGTGTGCGGTGGTGTTTGAGGGAGCTCCATTCCATCAGAAACTGGAAGAGCAAGTTTTAAAAGTTAGGGGACATTCTTTTTTCTTCTGTAGTTTGGAGAATACCTACCCCACCTCTACTTCTGTTGCATTTGTAGGATTAGGATGGGGTGAGAGATTGGAGGAAAAGGTTTATCAATAATTTTAATATTTCTCTCCAAAATCAAACATAGACTCTCTGCGTCTACTGGAATGTCTTGTTTGTTCTGACTAGTACCTAGTGTCCCAGCTCCCCACGTAGAGGGCCCTCAAGTAGAACAGAACATCATGAGCAAGGGCAGTGTGGGGGCTAACAGATCAGGTCAGCAGCAGGGTCACCTGTTACTGCCTCTGAAAAGAGCTCACCGTCTCTGTGCTGAGCATTGGGGCAGACCAGACCATTTCCAAACTCCCTATCTTCTCAGTGAAGTTTTTTAGACTTTTTGTTTTGAATTAATTTCAGAATTATAGAGGAGTTGCGAAAAAAGATTCAAAGAACTCCGGTTTATTCCTCGTCAAGTTCCAGTGTTCCAGTAATTCCTTCATAGCAGAAGGATCCAGGCCCAGTCATCATGTCCTTCTCTAGTCTCCTTCAACCTGGAGCAGTTCTTCATTCTTTCCTTGATTTCCATAACCTTGACATTTTGAAGATTAGAAGCTAGTCATTTTGTGAAATATCCCTGAGTCTGGATTTATCTGATGTTTCCTCATTATTAGACCTAGGTTATGCATTTTGACATTGAGAACAATATGTATTTTGTGGGAAAATACTATGAGATGATGAACTATTCCATTTCTTTTTCTTCTTTCACCCACTGGTTTTAGCATCCAGATGTTGCCAGATGTAGATTGTATAATTTGATTTTTCTGCCTGCATTGCTTTTTTCTCTACATTATTTTTTTCATTAATTTGTTTGTATCAGTTTGGGCTCATGGTTTTGTTTTATTCATTGAGTTATGCTCCACTCCTATCATTATCTACTCGAGGCTCCAGTCATCCTGCACTTGGCGGTGGGGTTCCCCTCAAACCACCTCCCATGTTCTTTCGATGTGTCCATATCATTTTTTCAGTACTTCTTTATTTTTTGCCATAACAATACGTTTCAGGCCTATTTAGTTCTTTCTTCACTCCAGGCCTGGAGTTCTCTATTTTTCCAAAGAGCCCTGTGTCCTTTTGCTGGAGAATGCTATTTAGAAACCAACATCTGGATGCTAAGAATGCTTATGGCTGCTGGGGCATCACTATTCCCAGGGCCTTGTGGTACACAGAGCTGGGAAGGTTGCACACATTTGTGTCTTTTCTTAGTTCTAAATCTATCTTTATATACTGACAACCATGAGGCCACACTAACACCACCAATTCCAATTCTCATCTAACCGTACAAGGTTAATTTTGGCTTTTTACATTTCCATATTTGTACCTCCCTTCTCTGACAATGTGAAATCTGCCTCATGTTATACTACACATTTGTTCAATTTGTTTGTTCATTTACCCTGTAAATAGCTAATCTCTGGACTCAATCTTGGCCACCTCCCTGCTCAGATGCCCTTATCTCCTGGGTCTCAGTCCCCCCAAGCGGCCTTTCTGCTCCTGTCAGCACCTTCCCTTTCTCTCACACTGTCACCCTTTCTCCTGTTCAAGCCGGCCTCTTAGATTTTTGGGTAAGTAGTAAGACCAGAGTGAGATTCTTAATGCATTGATCTATTGGCTTCTGGTTGGCTGTTGATGAGGGGTGCGGAAGCCTGTAGATATCTGGGTATCCTCACTGGCTGCTTCAGGAGGACCTGGGCAAGAGCAAGGGCTGACCTCCCGGCTGTGCTGCTTCTGATTTTCCTCAGCCCCGTTGGCAGTGTTGTGGCCTGGAAAACTTTCAGAACAGTCGTTACAAATTCTGACAAGGGTCTTACATTTAATCCAGATTTATATCTTAAGAGGCTGCTAGAATTAATTAGTTGAAAAATTACTCCCAAGTTGCTGAATGAACAAAGTTTTAAGATGGAATTATTTAGTTTGTCCATTAAGATACTGATGAACGTCTGCCAAAAGCATTCATTTGTTTTTATTGCAGCTGATGGGTATCTATTCTTTCCACCACTATATAGCTAGAATTTTCTGCTGATTCTGTGATGCTCCTGGTGTATGTTAGAAAATGTATTTCAGGAACCTAGAGTAGGAGCCATATTTCTAATTTTCATGTGTCTCATTTCACTTTTATGACAAAAATTCTTTCTGTGTGTATATTAAGAGCACAATCTTTGTAGTTAAGCAGACCCAGGTTTAAGTCCTAGCTGTGATACTTGCTAGTGTTGTTGTCTATGGCAAGTTATGTAACCTCTGTGATTTCATTTTTGTAATTTATGAAATTGGCCAATTTTCCTTGTCACCTCATTGGATCGTGATGATTAAATGAAATTGTGAATATAAAATCTCAGCATAGTGCCTAACACACAGGGGTAATCCGCCTCCTCTTCCTCATGGGTGACTGTCAGACACAATACAAAGGTCTCTAGATACTGTGGTGTTAGGTAAATGGGGGACCATTGGGCAGCAACTTCAGATCATGTCTTCAAAGTATATTCAGTGATACAGGAAAATTCTTAATGTTCTATATTTTAATAGTTTAATTCTAATCTTTACATTTACATGAAACAAAAATAACTGACAAGTTGTACACACACACAATGTAAATATTAGAAGGAAATAGAGCAAAATATTACCATTGATCGTCTTTTGATGATGGATTATTTATGAACGATTTTGATTTTTTACTTTATATTTTTCTGAATAGTCTATAATAATAATGTACTATTTTTAATAATATAGAATCATTTGTAATAGGCTCTCAATAAATGGTTACTACTATTATTAACCTATAAATTCTCTTTATAAAATCAAAAGCCCCTGATTTTTATTTTTCTTAGCTTGTCTTAGTGTGATGAATCCATCGTGTAATAACTATACCTGTTTGTAAGATCTCGAATAGCTGGTCCCAGATCTAGATCTGATCATCTGATCATTATTGAGAAGAAAGCTGGCAAAGACTTTTTAAAGCAATGTTCAACACATCAGTATGTCTAATTTGGGGGAGGGGGTATAGATATTTATTATTTTTAGTATGTACTTTACTACCTTTTGAGCCCAGACTGAAGGAAAGCTGCCTTAGGAACTAAATAATTTTAAAGAATGAGGCTTGCTAGTGATAAAAACCTTCTGAAATCAAAATTATTTCTTCAGGGGACTTTTTTTTTTTTTTTTTTTTTTTAGTATGAGGTTTTACAGTGTCTTTAAGAAGGTGGTGTATCTGGATAACATTTGGGAAATTGCTAAGTTTGGTAATTCACATGAGAGAGCCTGTTTTATTTTTATTTTAAAAAGTATGGTAAAATATACTATTACGTACTAATTTCTGTCTCCCAAAATTCATATATTGAAACCTTAACTCTCAATATGACTGTATTTTGAGATAGGGCCTTTAGATGGTAAATAAGTTTACAGCGATAGGACCCTAGTTCTGTAGGACTGGTGTCCTTTTAAGAAGACAGAGAGATGCCAGGGAGTGAGAACAGAGAAGAGACCATGCGAGGACTCGGTGAGAAGGTGGGGTGGCCTTCTGCAAGCCAGGGTTAGCGGATCAGGAGAAACCAACCCTGATGGCACCTTGATCTTGGACTTCTGGCCTCCAGAACTGTGAGGAAATAAATTTCCCTTCTTTAACCAACCTAGTTGGTTGGTTAAAGCCTTGTAGGTAGTATGGTATTTTGTTATGGCAGCCCTAGCAAATTAACGCAGACACATAACTTAAAATTTACCATCTTAATCATTTTTAAATGTACAATTCAGTGGCATTAAATCCATTCATATTGTTGTGCAAACTATCACCACCATCTGTCTCCAAAACTCTTTTTATCTTGCAAAACTAAAACCATGTACCCATTAAACAATGACTCTCCATTTACCCCTGCGCCCCCCAGACCCTGGCATCCACTATTCTGTGATACTTTGTTTCTATGAGTTTGACAACCGTGGAAACCTCATGTAAATGGAATCATGTTGTATTTGTCTGTTTGTGACTGACTTATTTCACTTAGCATAATGTCCTTACAGTTTATCAGTTTTGTAGTATGTGTTAGAATTTCCTTCCTTTTAAAGGCTGAATAATATTTCACTGTATGTACAAACCACCTTTTGCTTATTTATTTGTCAGTGGTTACTTGGGTTGCTTCCCCCTTTTGACTCTTGTGAATAATGCTGCTGTGAACCTACATCTCTTCACGATCCTGATTTAAGTTCTTTTGGATCTATACCCAGACGTGGATTTGCTGGACAACTTGGTAATTCTATGTTTAATATTTTGAAGAGCTGCCACACTGTTTTCCATGGTGGCTGCACAATTTTCATTACCATTAACGGTGCACTTCCTCTCCATCCTCGCCAACAGTTTTTTTTTTTTCCATTTGTTAACAATTAATGTTTAAACAGTAGCCATTGTGATGGGTACGAGGTATTGGAGAACCTATTTTAATTACATTGTCTTCATTGTACTAGTATAGCTCTTTATTTTATTTTTCTCTCACTATTTATTAGTTTCTTATATTCTAGAACTTGTAAGTAAGTTAATTTGATATTTTATTATGGTTGGCAAAGAGATCTGATATTTATTTTTCTTTTTTTAAATGCTTGGCAAGGAGAATACCAATCTGAAGGTTAATAATTGGTGTTTAATACCTTGAATGACATTTTCTGTTTTTAGGAAACTTCCTATTTGGGGCAGCTGCATCATACTTTCAAAGGAAAAGAATAATTAAAGGAGATTTTCTTCCTTTGTTAGAACTTGTGAAATGAAAATGAAAACCAGTAGTTCTGTTCAAGTGGTATAGAAGCTTTATGGTTTTGCTTTGGGCATTTAAGATATCAGAAAAAAATTTAAATATTCTTTAAGGTCTGTTTGTTAGATTCCTCCAATTTTAGGTAGTGGATTTTTTCTTCTATATGCATCATTAATTATTTGACAGCATGTGATTACTTTAGATAATATTTTTTCCATACTTTCGTGGAGGTGCGATGTACTTGGGGGAAAGAACAATGAAGGTACCGGAGAACTCTGGGTCTAGCAGTCCTGCAGTCTGTGCTCCTTTTATGCTTATGGTTTTTACTGTGGCTAAGCCATCCCCCTAGCTCTGTGTTTTCAACTCTGTTATTCAAACCTTCACCACATTCTCAGGCTTCCAGACTGCCTCCTCCAATAGAAAGATATGTGGATTCAGTCCTTCATTTAGCACTTGGTCTGTTCTAGGCCTTTACTATATCTGCCATCTATATCCTAGGGGGACTTGTTGGGGAAGATAGAAAATTAAACAGTGATTAGCAGACAAGGTAAAGAGTTTTATGCTGGCAATATGTGCAGTGTGTCTTATCAGCTAGCATATGGCGGGGAGGGTGTCCCTCATGTGAGTTAGGAGGGCCTGATGAGCTGCTCCACAGCGAGCCCACAGCCTTGGATACTCTGCTGCTGCCCTACTGTTCTAGTGCAGGCTTCCATCCTCGGAGACACCTGTGGTCCAGTATGCTTGCTGGGGCTTTGCTGTGACTTCTTCGTTGTAGGCCTGCAGAGGAAGGAAAGGAGACAGGTGAACGGGGCCCCTCATGCTGAGCACGCTCTCTTTAAGAGCCTACTCCAAAGTCCTACATGGTCCATCTTACTGGGCAGACTTTACTCTTTTGCCCGTACGTTGGCCAGGATGGAAGCTCTGCATCCAGCTGAAAAGTGACATTCTGTTACCAGAAGGAAAGGTACAGTGAACATTGGAGTAGGCACCAAGCAATCTCTGCCATGGGGCTCCTTAAAGGATATTAAATGGGCTAATCTGATCAGACTTTCTTTTTTAATGAATACATACTCTGGAAGCATTATAGGTAGTAATTTTCCTGGAAACCAGACTGATTGCAGGCAGGGTGACAGGGTGACCAGGTGAGAAGTGATGTGAAACCTACCCTCACACTCACAGCCACCTCTTTACTTCCATCGCGCCAGGTCCCCTGCGGTCGGCCTGCAGGTGGTTCCCTCCTGCCTCCCTCTGGGGTTTTGCTTCAGTACTTACCCCGTCTTTTTGATTTATCTTCTGCCATACCCCTCAGCTAACTCCTTCACCTTCGAATTATGCTACAAGGCTGTAGTGATCCCTACGTACACGTAGTCCTTGTCCAGGTCTCTTCCCCTTCACAGAGCCTCCTGCACTGGCTCCCCTCTCACTTCGTGCCTTTTCTCTCCGGCGTACTGTCATAGGACAGCGTACCACACCGTCCGTCCCTCAACCGTCAGCCCTGCCTCTCTCGCCGTAACGCCCAGTGTTCGGCCGAAACTTCACGTTACTGGATCACTTGTGGTCCCCAGCTCTGGGTGTCACCCTGAACGTGGGGACTTTTCCTTTGCTTTGCCTTCCGGCTGCCTTTGACAGGCTCCCTGCCATTCAGGACACGCATTTCACGCTTTGTAAGATGCAGGCGTAGAGTAGATGCTATGAAAATACCTTCCTCCTCTTGGCTTGATAAAGTGAGCCGTTTGTGAGTCTTCACATGGAAGAGTGTGACACGAGCTCTGAGGATGCGCGTGCTGAGCTTTCACTCCCCTGAGACGAGCTTACGTGATTCCTGTCGTAAAGATCTTGAGGCTCAGAGAGGTTAAGTACCTTTCCAGGAACCCATACTAAGTGGTAAAGATGAGATTTTTGAACCTATGTTTTTATAATTATAGTACTTATATGCTTTACTTCTCCAAGGTAAGTAAGACCATAAGATTTATCTTGTAAAAAGATCGAGCTTGTGTTCTGTTGATTTTGACATTGTCTCTAGTTATATGCGAGGGAAAAAAATAACGTTACCAAGTATCTAGATCAGGAAGATACTGCCTGTGGGTATAAGATATGATTTTTATTTAAGTTGATTTCAAATATTATAAAATCATTGAAATTAGAGTAAGGAGCAAAAAAGTCCCAGAGAAAAAACTATGAAGAGTTTTGAATTTTGCAGCTGATGTAGATTTCACTTAACTGTACTTCCTTCTGAGCCTGCATTAATAATAACAGGTCACCAGACTTGAATGGATTCTCTTTTTGTGACTTATGACTTATTTGTTATTCACACACATAGATAGCATGCACACATTACTTTTTTTCACAAAACTATCATGTATTTTTTAAGGTCGTATCTCAAAATTTGTCATTTTTGTTGACTAGCACTGGAAAAGGAGCTATTGGGTTTAGTGGAGAGAAAGTGAGGAAAAAGTCATAGCGTAGCGGGAAGAGAATTGTTCCTTTAAACCTATAGCTTGGGAGTAGAAGAGCCTCAGGCTGACGGTTTGCGGCGTGAATAAGCTCCATGTGATGTTCGTGTAGTACAACACGCTGTTGCCAAGCTGCCGCGGGAGCCTCAGCCCGCGAAGCGCCCGTGGAGATCTGCCTCCTGCTCTCAGGCGGCGCTACCTCAGTGGTGTTCCATGGTCATGGAACATGAGCTTGCTGTGTATGTCCTGTTCCCTCGGGACTATTGGGACTTTTTAAAGCCACTAGAAGCATAAGGAGGTTCACCGAATTTCATTCTAGATGCCACGTGGAACACCTCTGAATAGATTACACAGCAGGGAACCCAGACTTGATGCACATTCTAACCGGAAGATGGAACAACCCCGAGACTCAAGGGAACGGATTCGCCTCCGTTTACACCTGCAGGGTCAGCGGGGATGAGCCTGGCCCACTGCAGGTACTGTCGACGCAGTTATAAATGAGAAAGACCAGGCCTCTCTGCTCTAGAGAGATTAAATTCTGATACTGAGGAAATAGCCAATAAGCAAATGAGTGCAAAGGTAATTTCAGTTAATCGAATAGGGCAATGAATGAGTTAGTGCCAGGTTGACACTACTTTGATTGCATTGTCAAGAATGGCCCCTGACAAAGGTCAGTGAGGCACTGACCTTTGAGAGGGACCTGTGTGCTGCAGAGATGCTGGCCGGGTACAGGGAGGAGGAGGCAGTGGACACGCCCTGAGGCGAGGTCGAGCTGGCAGGGTTCCCGGAGCAGAAACCGGGTCTGTACTGCTGGGGTGGGAGTCGTGCCCTGAGAGGGGAGCCAGGGTGCTGCTGAAGGTCCTGCGACGCGCCACAGGGCTTGGCATTGTGTCTGGACTCGATCCGAAAGCCCTTGTGGAGGTTCAAGGCCTCATTTGCCCTTTGCACGTTTACTCTGGCTGATTCGTGGGCTGGCTCCTGGCAGGGGGCCAGCTACTGCAGTTGCTGTGGCTGGAGATGATGGTGGCTCAGCCAGATGGTAGCAGCGGGGACAGGGCAGTGTTGGATGGATCAGGCACTTGGATAGATTAGCTGGGCTTGCTGAGATGGGGTGCTGGGGGCCAGAGGGAAAGGGGACGGGGTGTCCCAGGTTTGTGCCTGATGCAGCAGGTGGGTGTCACCTCCTCTAAGGTGGAGGGGCTAGGGGAGAGCAGGTTTGGAGACTGTGGGGCAGGACACCATGTTCCTTTTCGAACCCTTAGTGTTGAGATGCCTTTTAGATGTCTAAGTGGAGACTGCAAATGATAGTTTAGCTGAATATGTAAATCTTGAGTTTACATGGACCAGAATTTTTCATTTTTTTGAAAATTATCTAACTTTGCTTAGAATGGAACCCTGAATTTTCTTTCAAGATCTAACCTTAGTTTATAAAACTTTAATATACGTACTTTTTTCTGGTTGGTTCAGTAGCAGTGAAACAGAATAACGGATAACCCTTGTGAATGGTGTAGCTGAGGGGTGGGAACCTGCAGCCTTGGGGCCATACACGGCCTCCTGGGTCCTTGAGTGTGGCCTTTTGACTGAATCCAAATTTCACAGAACGAATCCTTTTACTAAAGGGATTTATTCATGAAGTTTTGATTCAGCCAAGGGGCCACACTTGGGGATCTGGAGGGCCACTTGTGGCCTCGTAGATGGAGCTCTTTAAAGCAGCTTGCAAATTTAGATCACAGCATCCCTCACAATGTGGATACAATTGTCAGAGCTGATGTAGAAACTATTTTTTAAATTTTGGTCCTAAAGGGCCTTGCTGGCCTCATCCAATTCCTTTATTTTCTAGCTACTTTATGTAGAAAATTGAATGATTTGGGTGTGAAAAAATCTCTTAACTCCTTTTTTTTTTTTTTTTTTTAATACTTATCTACTCTTGTTAGAACCTGTTGGAACAATTTGAAATAAAGGTCTTTTAGAGTCTCTGTCAAAGCTTTGCTATCTAGCCTGTTCTCTGTGTCAGCATTTCTGCCTGTTATATTTAGAAGTAACTCTGGGCTGGATTAACAGTCCCCCTTCAGAAGGTCTTTGCTTTGTCTTACCAGGAGGATATGCTTCATGTTTATGTAAAACAAACAATGCATGAAGTACTTCTAGACAGAGCCATTCAGCTGTGTGTGGTGGCCTTCTACACCCACCTTCTACTGCCACTCCCTCCTCCGCCTCACGGGCAGACTACGCATGCAGGGGGCAGCCAGCTCAGGGACCTGGGAAAAGCAGAACTGAACTGTTTTCAGCCCTGCGGCGCGATGGAAGTGGATCTTAGTAGCCACAAGCTGCCTCTGTACTATTAGACGCCTTCCAGAGTTCACAGTTGACCAGCACGACTTTGGCTTTAGCTGGTCTTAGGAACAAACATGATTTTCTGCTGAATTCTGCTGAACTTTTTTCCTCCCTCCCTTCCTTCCTTCCATCCCTGACTTCCCTCCCTTTTCTTTTTTAGCACTTAGATTTCTGACAGTCCCTTGCAGAGTTGGAGATGATAATCTCTGTAGATATATATTATTTTTTCTTATAAATGCAAGGAAGAGGTGACTTCCCCCTTCTGTTGACTGTATTAGCCTCAAAGGGCTTCCCTCCAAAACCTGTCTTCCTCCCTCACCCACATTCCAGAGCTCTGTGGTAGGCAGTTCAGGACTCTTTCCAGCTCACAGATGTTTCTGATCCTGATCTGGAAAACAGCTGCCCAAACAAACCCTGATTGTCTAGAATCCATCCTTATAACTCTGCATCCAGTGTAGACATCTGCCACACAATCACAGTGTAGTGAACTCACTTATCAGGTCCAATCGTTTAAGCCATGATTTTCTCTCATTTCACTTTTTCTCTCACTACCGGGAGGGAAGCCAACACAGTTCCCTGGGCATCGCGTGAGCCCCCCGTGGCTGAAGGCCCAGTGTTCAGTGCTGCAGCAAGATGTAAAGTGGGCGGTGGTTCCTGGTGGTTCCGAGGGGTGTGTTGTGACGCAGTCGCAGCTGGGCCTGTGGTGGCCTCGCAGGGGCAGAACTGTGCCCAAGAGCACAGTGAAGATTCAGGCTAGGGTTTCGTTTGTTTGAGAGAAGGTAGTGAACTCCTGGTAGAAGGAAAAGTTTGAGTAAAGGAGACAAAGGTGTGTGTGTTTTGAAAAGAGGAGGGAAAATGTATCCAGAGATGACCTTAGGTAGATTTTCAAGCAAGAAGAGAAGTTTATAAATTTGTTCAGCCAGTATTCCGTTTTTCTGGTGTTTAGTAGAGTGCCAGTCACATTAGGAAATAGAATTATAAATATGAACACGATGCACATTCTGCCTTCAGGAAGCTGACATTCTAGGAGACGGGTCCTGTCAGCTCAAAGAGAACACGGTAGATGGTACAGGCAAAGTACCGATGGCGTCCGTGGTGGGAGTTCAGCGACGGCCGAATGTACAGCAGGTTTTGTGAGAGAAGGTGGAAAAGGGCTCGTTCTGGGCTGAGGGGTCCTCGTGAGCAAGAAGAGGCAGGGAAGCAGGACGTGGCTGGATGTGTGCTCTGGACGGCTAATGGCACCTACTGTTAGGTAAGGGCTTCTTTTAAGTTTGGAAGGGAGGGAAGGGAAAAAAATATAGGTTAGAAACTTGATGAAGAAAATATGAAGTCATGCACATTTGCTCAGAGGCTTTGCGTATCCAACTTTAGATGGCCGTGGCTGAGAGTCCTCCCCTTCCTCGGCGTCCTGACGGTTCCAGTCACCCTGGCTCCTGCCCTGTGTCTGCCCTCCCTCCCGTCCCTCAGGGGGGCAGCTACGACGCGTTGTTCGCTCGCTTACAGTCTCCCTACACTCTCTTCGCTGGGGTGTCACGACTGGACTCTGCCACTGCTGGCCCGGGTTGTACGTGTCCCGCTCCTTTCTGTGAAGGGAGCTGCTCCGGCGCATCTGGGAGCCCTGGCCTGGCCTCGCCCGAGTGAGCCCTGCTCGCCCACACACGGCTCGCTGGTCCAGATCTGGCCGGGCTTTGCCCTGCAGCCTCCCCGTGCCCAGCGTCACTCACTCAGGAGGGCGTGCCTCAGTTTCCAGCCTTCCTCAGAAGTTTTACCAACCTCCTTCACTGTTTGGTGAGTAAACTCTCTGAGTTACAGTAAAGATGCCTGTCCCTTCTTCAGAGCTCACCGACGCCAGGCTTACTTTACCAGGGGCTGTCAAATGCTTTATTTCACTTAATCCTAACAACACAGCTCTGAGGGGATCTGATTGTCATCGTCTGCATCAGAGAGGTGACGTAACTGTAGCTCGAAGAGGTTCGTACCTTGCTCAGAGGTGCAGAGCTGGTGGGTAGTTTCTCTGCACTGATCACCTGCCGACCCCACCTCTAGAGGGGGCAGCTCTCTCTCTAGGATCCCAGAACAACGAGGCTTCCTCCAGTGACTTTCTTCGGGTAGGTCTGTGCTAAGGCAGACAATGCTCCAGGAGTGGATTTTGAACGTCCTTCCAGAGGAGTCATTTCCCTGAGGATAAATAGTGGGACAAAAAATGAAAGATGTCTTATTTCCTGATGTCTTCAGCGTGTCATCAGGAATGACACCTACTGATAAACACTTCGAATGGGTTACGTTTGAAAATCTGATGAATGGCCAGTACGCAGAAGTTTGCAGGAATTTTACTATTCAGATGGGTTTATCCTTTTCTGATGTAAAGTAAGCTCTATAGTGTATCTGTTTTTTTGCTTTACTACTTTTCAAGACTAGATGGTGTGCTGGTGGTCATGATATACACCTACTGGTATATTTTTGTTGTAAAGAATGGAACAATATAGAAAGAGTCACATATAAATTACTTGGAGATAGATCATGCAATGAGGCTTACATTTTTAGCTTCGGAGGGCGGACGGGAGGCTTACATTTTTAAGAATTCTAATATTAGGTGCGGTGAAACGATAATGCATATCAGCACTGGTAATATACTGATATCTTACATGTTATTGTTGCATTAAAACAATTAAGGTTAAATATCAAACACTTCTAATACTACAAAATTTGTTTCTTGCCTGATGCTAAGAAGAACATAAATTGATTGAAAGGTTTTGGGATTTCTTTATACTAGAAATTCTAATGCCCCTTTTTTGTTGAAGGACATGCCTATTTTTTTCTTTTTTTGGAGTTTTAGTTTTTTCTTTGTGTAACTTTAGAAATTGTTTCTTCAGAAGCTCATTACTTTCTTTAAGGAAGTGTGGCTCAGTACCTGAGGAAAATGTGAAAAGAGTAAAAGTGTTGTATGAATGGGAACAATTGTGCTCTTTCATTCCAGTCATGAAGCTTTTAATTCTACACTTGGGAAAATGTCCAGATTTAAAGGCTGAGTCGCACTTGACTGAGATGTGTATTATTGAAGCCTTTATGTCTGTGCTAGTGCTGCAGAGAGTTTTAGAAGAGCAGAGCCTACCTTGCTGTTTGATTGCGTTACTTTAGAGTTGCATCTTTAAACTTGTTTGTTATCAAAATCAGACATAAAGCTGCCTCCTCACACTTGTGGTTTTACACTAATAAATACTCAGCCCTTTTGCCTTGTGGTACGGATGATACTCTGAGTATTCCGGGGAAGAGTAACAGTGCACAGCGAGGGGCTGCTGGATCCTGAATCATACCACAAGAGGTTGCAGGAAGTCAAAACATCACTGCTGATTATTTCATAGAAACTTTGTGGTTTCCAAAGTTGTGTTTATACTAATCTCATTGTTATAATTT
Organism: Propithecus coquereli; assembly: GCF_000956105.1. NCBI lineage: Eukaryota > Metazoa > Chordata > Mammalia > Primates > Indriidae > Propithecus > Propithecus coquereli. The sequence continues at coordinate 424,757 of NW_012148574.1, forward strand.
TCACAGTTTTACTATCTTTGAATCTTTGTGATCATTCCTCAAATCACTGTTTGACCTTGTGGAATTTTAAAATTTCATTTAGTATTTTCTTGGGTAAAGGACTTTAAAAAATCTATCTGAACATTATAGTTGGGTAGTACTGTGTACCTAATCATTTTATAGGCATTTTTACTCATTCTTCTCCCTATTGTGCTTTCTTTTCTCACAGAACAGCCTAGGAAAGGAGGGATGTCTAAATTTGCTAATTCCTTAGATCTGTTTTTTTACAGTTTGCCTGTTCTCTTTCTGTAGTCCAGTCTCCTTTTACTGTTCACATTGTTTTTCAGCATTGTCAGTCACTGATACCATGTATTCTTTCTTCAGTTGATTCCTCATACTGGCAGTTACGTTTGTATTTGTTGTACTTCTATCCTTGTTTCTAAATCCTCAAACAGGTGCCCTCCAGCTTCTGCTCCCTCTCTGCCCACTCCTTACAACGCCTGCTTTCATTTTGTGCTTCTTTACATCTGCCATCTGGAGAATATATTTTAAGGGTGGAGCTTGGGGAGCCCCTACTGCAACGCGCATCCTCAGAAAGGAAGCAGCGATTCCAGCAGCCACCCTCGCTGGCCAGGGAATTTCATGGCGCTGGCCGTGCAGGGCAGCACTCAGCACACGGATGGGATCCGCTCAGATGGCTCAGTGCACGCCTGATGTTGTCTGTGCCTGTGAAGCTTTGGCTGTGTCTCACTGCTTACCGGATGTTTTGCTTTTATGCCGCTGTGGTCTTTTTTTTTTTTTCTTTTTCTTCCCCCTCTTTTAATATTCGCATTCTAGTCTAGACACCCATATTGAAAGTTCTTTTCCAGGAAGATTTACAGCCTAATCGTTTTCACCTTAATGATAAGTTATTCAAAGTACTTTTAAAATTCATATACATACTTTGTTTTATTTTATTAAAGGTTGCTTTGCATTACTTTATTTTGGCTATTTTAATTCAAAATAATTGGCAGTGAGCTCTAATACAAATACGAAGCATGTGAATAGTTTTTCCCCACAGTGCGCAATCGGTACTGGGATTCCTTGCTCAGTGAACCGAGTGTATGTTGGGCTGTTTGTTTGATTTGAGATTGATTGTTTCAAATGCTTTTTGTGTTATATAAAATGTACATCCTCTCTTGTCTTATATAAAATGTACATCTGTTCTTGGATACTTTTATGTGTAATTTCAAACTATTTTGCAGCCGTCAATCATCTTTCTTTTTTCTGTCTTGATTATCTAGAAGTTATCTATTTTTGAATGTTTCATAATTTCCATGTTTCTGTTTCTTGTGTCATTAATTTCACTATTACTGAGTACCTTCCAAAGTTGGACTTGGGAGGGAAATAGATAAAACTTAAATTTTGTTTTGCTTTTTTAATTTTAAAAGCAGCTATATTAAATGCTTGGAGAAGCACATTAAAACTTTTGATGAAAGTAACTGGGATAATTTCTTATTTAATGTATTTATACTTTTATGTATCACGCTGATAAGTGTAGCAGAATTTAGATTGGGCTTTATTAATGTACTTAAGAGATAATTTCATCGGAGAACATCTCTGTAAGTGGGGAAAACAATTGCCATTGCACATTCAAAACTACTGGATTAGTTACCATGTAGGAACATAACGATCTGTTGGAGTTCCTCCAGGGAAATGTTGAATAGAACCAGCGGTAGATACACACAAACTGGAGATTTATTTCAAGGAATTGAGTTATGCGATTGGGGGCTGGCTAGGCAAGTCTGAGATCCGAAGGACGGGCTGGAAACTCTTGGGCAGAGCCGAAGCTGCAGCCCACAGGCAGACTTCCTTCCTCTTCAGGGAAGCTTCGGTTGTGCTCTTAGGCCTGTCAACTGATTGAAGGATGCCCCGTCAGATTGTAGAGGATGATCTCCTCCTGCACTTGCTTAAAGTCAGCTGATTTCATATGTTACCACATCTACAAAATACCTGTACAGAAACACCCAGATTGGGGTTTGATTGCATAACTGGGGACTGTAGGCTTACCAAGCTGACATATGAAACTGACCAGAATCCATAGGAAACGTATTGCCAGTTAAGCAGGGCAGATAGGTACCCACGCTGTAAACATCTAAAAACTGGTATGGGTTTGTGTGTGTGTAGATTTCACATTTATGAAGGCTTTACTAGGAGATGGGACTCAGTAATAAATTGGGACTCTAATAAATTGGGCAATAAAAGAGGTGGAATAGGGAATGACATCAGTGACAGTGATATTTTTTAGTGGATACCACGAATATTCAGGAAACACTGGTAACTATATGAGTTAGGAAGGGGACCTAAGGAAGGAAGTGAAGAATTTCTTTTTGCACAAATTTGAGTTTTGTGTGCAAATTTAGTATCCATTCAAAGATCATTAGCCTTGACATAATAGAATGGGTAGAGATCTGAGATTCTAGATCAATATTCTTATTTTAGAACTACACAGTAGGAACTCCATAGCATGAAGACTTTGGGAAGATGCTGTCCTTTTCAATATGCGACTTCACACGGATTTCCAGGCACCACACATTCTTGGTCTTTCTTGTACCTCACTAGTAACTCCTTCTCCGGTCTGTTTTGTTGGTTCATCCTCTTCTCTCCATACCCTTCATGTTGGGGGAGTGGGGTGGGTGCAGGGCTTGGTCCTTGGCCCCTTCTGTATCTGTCATTCTCGCAGGGATCTCATCCAGAGCGGTAGCTGGAAGAAACATCTGTGGGCCCTTAGCTCTTAAATTGGTGATCTCCAGCCAGACCTTTCTCTTGAACTCCAGACTCGTATTTCCATCTAGTGACTTAGTCTCTCCACCTGGATGGCTAATAGACACTCAGATTTGACTTGTCTAAATGGAACAACTTGCCTCCTCTTCTCCACCCCAGCACCCTCCCCCCCAGCCCCAAGTGCTTCTCCTGTAGCCGTCTCTCTTGGCTGACGAGAACTCCATCCCTCTGTTTACACAGGCCATAGACTTTGGGATGACCCTGGACCACTGTCTGTCTCTCACATCCCACATCCCACATTTCGTCAGATTCAGAGTTCCTTCAGAGTTCGATAGCTTCTCTTCACTACCATCGTCTCATGCCTGAGTTACTCCAAGAGTCTCCTATCTGGTCCTCCTAACTAATTCCATCCCTCCCTCATGCAATCTCTTCCAGCCTGCGAGCGTTCATGCTGGAGGTGGGAACGCGTCACTCCTTTGCACTGAACTCTTCCCTGTGCCTCCTGTCTCTCAGTGAAAGCCAGATTCTGCCTCCTCTGCTGTCACCTCCCAGACCTAACCTTCCAACTCCCGTCCCTCCTGCATTCTGTCTTCACAGTTGGTCACGGTCCTTCTGCCTTTGCTTACGGTTTACCTGCACAATGAGGCCTGTCCTGACCATGCAGTTTAAAGTTGGAGGCGCCCCAAGCCCCTTTACTCTGCTTCTTCTTATGGTGCTTATCATTCTAAACATGCTGTGTAATTGCGCAAAATTTATGGATTTGTTTTCTCTTTAGTATTCGTGTTCACCCCAGTCCCCAGCACAGTGCCTGGTAGGTAGAAGGCCCTCCATGAATAAATGAATCCAGCGATTATGGCTAATGATGTTAATTTTAGAATCATTTCAAGGCCTCTATGCTAGACATTAGAGAGAAAGGAAGGTTTTTCCTTTTTTTAAAAGCAACACTCGTGTATTTGGGCCATGCACATAGATTTTAGAAAATTCAGTAATGAAACTCATTGAGAAAGAGGTATAGTCAGTCCCCCAGGTTACCTTTAGACTCAAGTACCCAACACGTTACTTAGGTTTAATTAGAAACTCCGAATTCTTTGTGTTATTTCAAAAATGAGTTTGTAGCCTGTTGCTAAGGTTGCAGTCCTAATTGTGAACATTTATTTTTAATTGTGAAAATTTACTCTCTGGATTATAGTTTTATATTACAGGTCTTGGGTGAAATTCATACTTTTTATTCTTCAAAGCTTAATATTTTATGATTTAGATTTCTTAATCTTTGTGTTGTTTCATTCAGTTATTTATATTTAGTCATTTTTGAAAAGGTTGCTTTACATTTTTTCATTCTATTGTGTACTAGACTGTAGGTTCTTTCCAATCCTAGATTATCTTACTCATTGTTATACTGCCCACATTGAGCAGATGTGTAGAAATGACAGGTGCCTAATAAAAGTATCTTGGATTTAACTCAATAACTAATTTTGTTTTCTCTGTATTGGCCCATAAATTTCCAACCTTGTTGAAACTCCATTATAACTTTGTTACATGTGCTTCTCATATTTGAAATAAATTACTGCACATTTATTTATGTAAAACAAAATACATTTTCTAAGATTTTTAAATTCTTATTTATTAATGCATTTAAATCTTTCTCATAATGATCTATGATACTTAATGTAATAGCAGTATTGTTCACATTGATGTTTCCAGTTGCTTTTCCTTCTCGTCTTTTATTGTTCTTCATTAGGTCATAAGCTAATCTTGACCCCTGAAGTTGTTCTCTAGTGATTTTTGTGTGTATGAGATTCATTTCGATTTACTTTGACCTGTTGAGTGTGCTATTTAGACAACTCTCTGCTTATTTTATATACTATATTGTTTTCTTTTTCATCTGTGCTGTTTGCTACTAACTCTTTGTGGGTTTTATAGACGTAAATACACTTCTTAGTTTCATCTATCTAAGGAGCTGAGATTCCAAAACAGAGCATAGTAATGCTTAAAAATAATATTTTGATGAAGGAACATATCAGGCTTATGTGTTTTATAATATTTTTTGTAGTATTTCTCTTAATTACTACATTTTTTGAGTACTTCCTGCTTCATCTTCATTAGAAATTCACCCTGAAAAAATAAGGCAAAGGTTTATATAAATAAAAAATAAATATTAATTCTAAACTCAGTCAGATCAAGGTTATATGGAGTTAAAGATGAAAAATTGTATAATTTGCACCTTAACACAAACTTGATTTTATCAGAGAATATCTTCATAGTGTCATATCTTCTCTAAGAAAAAAATGAAAAAAGAATACTTTACCCATCCATCTTCACTTTTTTATTTGTCTAAAAATAAAGATTAAAAGTGTGTTGCAGACTATAACAGCACAGTGAAAGAATTCTGTTATCCATATGCTTCATATGCGTGTGACTAGAAAATCTGATCGTATTTATTTAATACTGTGATTTATTCACAATCTCTATAAATTTTACTCACACTAGAGGGAATGAGATTTTGCTCAGAGAATCCCAAAATCTCGCTTAGATTTTTTTCTTTTTTCTGTTGCCTAGGTTTACTCTAGAACAGTGTAATAAATATTTATTGAGCTTACGAATAAGTCTACAGATCTCACCTCACAGGGTAACAGCAGCTCCTTGAAGAGATAAGCTCTGTTTTCCCATTTATATTTATTTGTAATATCCTCATATAGTAAACATAATTTTTGCATAAAAATTATATATACTTATATAAATGCCTCAGTAAATGAGTGGAAATAATTCTAATTTTGGTATATTTTGTTGTCTTTTGTTAAATATGTAGTTTGGTTTATACATGAAATATATTTCAAAAAAAAATTTCTAAGATGTTAAATATGTAGACAGAAGTGTTGAATTTCAGACAAATTTCATATAAAGTGCATAGGCTATCTGCACCCTGGCATGTCGAGTGCCAGGGGAAAGCTGCAGGGGTCTGGCCCAGTCCCCTCTTCTGTCTCTATCCCTGCCGCTTCCTCCTCCTCTGGCTTTGCCCAGCTGTCCTGCTTGCCTTCTCTCCCCAGCCTGCACTGTGCTTTTTCCTTCCCTCTCACATGGCTACGTTGCCCTTATCTTCAAGGTATGAGCCGCTTAGAGCCCCCCAAGTTTCCAGGGCGATGGGGTGCCCCTCTAGCAGGGGACCTTGCTGTGTCATAGCGCTTCTCCTCTGCTTTGAAATCCAGTTTCCCTTTGGACTCGGGGTTCTTTATGGCACAAATGGCGCGTTGTCCTCCTTTGTATGCCTGTGTTTATCCCATTCACACAGAGAAGTATTGATGATGGACGACTAAATTAGTTTGCATGATCTATTTATCTAATATGAATCTATAATATTGATGTAATAATGGCTTTTGAAATAGTATGTTAAATTTTTATATTCAAAATATACTTTAAATATATATATTTTGATGGTAGTTACCTTTTATAAAAAATATTGAAGACAATATGATATTTTTCAAAATTTTTTAGTTTATTAAAATATGTATGTAAAATTACTCACAAAGAACCGTATATTTAGAATCATCAAAATGGGAAACACTGTGAGAAAAACAACACAAGGAAATGCTTTTTAAGGTTCTTAAGCAATCTGAAAGGGCCCAGAGGGTGTACCGGGATATAATTTTGAAAGGGAGCCAATAAAGGACTATTCAATGTTAAACTAATCCTCGATGGTCTGCCCTAAATAAATTGAGCAGGGATCAGCCTAAGAAGAGACTGAGGGCAGCACATAGTCATCCAGCTAATGATTGAAAAGCAAGTTCTGAAAGTGAAATACCAGAAGGAAGAAGAGCCAAGTGATCCTGATTGATGATTCAGGAGTAAAGCGTGTGGCTCAGGCCATCTGTGACCCACATAAAGAGAACAGGACGCTCTGCTGCCTCCAGGGCGCCAGGCTCCAAGGCGACCAGAAGGGCGAGAGATCCCAGAGAGTGCAGGAATTTTTACTTAATTTTAGTCAACCTTAAATCTCTTCATTATAACTTAAATTTCTAATAATTGAAAAGAATTTAAGCACTTTGAAGCGATGGCGATGCCAAAGTTTTCCTCCTTGAGTTTATGTTGTTTTAAATGTATGTGGAATCAGCCAACAGAGTTGGTAATTTACCAGATAATCTACTAAGAGATATCTTTTCTCAAAAACAGTAATAAGGATATAGCAAGAACTAGCCTCTACAACTTTTTAATTTGGAAAAACATTATAAAAACATGATTTGTATCAAATACCCTTTTTCATTATAGTAAGGATTATCGATATAGCAGGTCATTAGAAATGAAGAATACTTTGTGTTCTCACTTGATTTCCTTTATTTCTTAATAGTTCTTTGTTTTTTTTTTATTGGCATTCAAAACTGAGAAAATTCTAGGAAGTTCATAATTTTATTATATTCGTAAGGTCATTTCAGCATCATGAGGAAATTATTGTATAATTTGAAGTTTAAGTGAATACTAATCTATTTGAAGAAAATACTAAAATTTACAATGAAGTTTTGCAAGGAAAAGAGTGAGTTTAACGAAACAGCATGAGTTAAGTCTTCCAGAAGGTGTTATCTTGATCGAAGAAGAGCCCTTTTATAAGTATGGTGGGAAATAATACCAGAGAACAAGTATATCCATTAATAATTGAGGAGAGAGATAAAATTAATGAAATTAGTTTTAAAGTGATTGGGCTACCAAACTGATTTTTTAGATTTGTTATTAATATAGGAAAAACAAACAAACAAAAACTATATGTGGAAATGAGGTCCCAGACAGGCAGAGGAACTGCTCAAAATCTAATAAGTGAATTAATTTCTTGAAAATTTGAATAAATCCTATTAACTTGGTTCTCTTTTATGCAACTTAGGGTTTTTAAGAAATTATCTAATTAACTTCATGCATCACTAGAAATTATTTTTGAGAGACAGCTAGTGATTCCGAGGAGGAAAAGTAAATATTCAAAATAGTCTGACTATTGCAGTCTTGTAAATCTTCGGAAAACACAAATATATCGTCACAGAATTAGAAATTATTGACCTTTAATGATTTTATGTGTAATAAATCCTAACAACTTAAATTAGCACCAGTTCATATACAGTGTTGGGAAGCATCATATTAATGAACCATTCCTTACAGTGTCTGAGTTTAGGCATTAGTTAAAATCTCTTAATAAAGCATCAAAATTTTCCTTTAAATATGGAACACTTTAGCAAAGGTAAAATTTTATTTTTTCTAAGGCAGTTGACATTAAGGTTTCCTCTTGCTGTTTTCTAATAGCAGTCCTCTCAGGGCATGCCTCCAGGAGCTATCTGGGCTTCATAGACTCAATAACCAATTTCTTTCCTTTTGTAGTAGAGTTTGAATTACATTTGTATTTAATTTTTTACATTCTTTAGTAGGAATGAATAAGCAAAATAACCAAACCACAGAAACAGTGTTTTCCCACATAATCTACAAGCATTAGCATCGAAGAACACAGCTTTGAAGGGTGCATATATGGCGCAATATTTAACAGAAATCCAAATTCCAGTGTTATCTCTAATTATATCTCACTTCTCTGCTATCAGGCTCTACTTGTTTTTCTCTCCAGGCTTTAGTTGAAAAATACTTGACTTTCTATCTTTGCTCTAGGACCTCTTCCCACTTCAAAACTCTGAGATCCTTGAATTATTCATTTCGATTCAGAAACCCTCTGTTTAAAACTTACAAGCCTGCAGATTTCCATGATTCCCACCAAGAATTAAAATCCTGTTGGTTTTCACTTCTTTAACTAAAGCCTTTCTATTTTTTAATTCCCTTTTTTCTATCTTGGCAAACGGCAAGAAACTACCAGAGGAAATATAGGTGGAAGCAACTCCTCCCGAAGCCTTCCCTTGTATGTTTAAGGTCGCTTTGTCATATGGCTAATGAAAGAGAAAGTCGACAGCATGTAGCATGTATGTCTCCTGTCAGCAAATTGCAATGTGTGACCACATTTTTTTCCAGTCATCCAGAATATTCTCGGAATCTGATTCTTCTTCATTTAAAGAAGAAAATTCTTTATTCAAAAATAATCGGGTTTATTCTGTAATATGTATGAAATGCAATAAAATACAAGGAAAAAACCTACCCCCCAGAACAATTTATTTTTATTCCTCTCTCTCATATTGGGAATCTTTATTCCAAGATGTATATATTTTTATCCATATAAGGCTTTTGTGTGCGTGTGCACCGACGAGTTTTTTTAGCTAGACTTTTGATAAACTCTTCAATTTAGAAGTGCTGCATCTTTTTCTCATTACAAACTTATTTGTTTCTAAAAAAAATCTGCCTTGAAATGCATACACTTTATAGTGTGCAACCTGAACTGATACAGGACTTTTCACGGACACAAGTTGTTTTCTAAGCTTATCTGTTTCACCGATTCATGTCTGAAGACCATGAGGAAAGCTTAATAGTGATACAAACTGCAAAGTGTTGAGAGGAACTGGGCGGTGACTTCCCATGGTACGTATCTGTCTCAAAAACTAAGAGAGTTTATTAATGATTTGAAGTGAAGACAGCACAGTCTTTTGCCTGTGATACTTGGTTGGAAACTTTTGCAGTTCTTTGAAGGAGTTGAAACGATAAAATGATAGAAAGATATAGAAGAAGGTGTAGGAAATAAGACCTGAGCCAACATTCAGTTTTGTGTCAGGTGGTTTGTGTGTGCGTGTACATTGCGTGTACATTTGCACAAGATATTGCATGATAAGAAAAATGATGTGCGCAAGTTTGTGAACAGTTGCTGACATTCAGCTGTTGAATCAGTGCTTTCAATGAACATTGTATCCTCTGCTTCAGTTTTTTGTAGAAGTTAGAAAATGAAAAAGTATAACAAAGCAATGAAATATAAATCTGATAAAATATTTTATATTTTTATATAAATATCTCAGCAGGCAAAGCCTTTTTTTCCTTCAAGTCATGAAACTGATCATTGCGAAGATACTGGAAAGAGTTGTGCTGTGAGTCTGCCGGTAATTTTTGTTGCCCCCTCTCCACCACATTAAGGTGGGAAGATCTCTGGCTGGGATTTAGGGCATTTCCATATTTGCTATTCAAAGACTGTGTCCCTTAGACAAGTCTCGAAAGCATGCTGGGCCTTTGTTTTTTTGATGTGTGTGTGAATGTTGTGATGGATGGTCTTCAAGCACTGTTTCACAGTCAATTCTAGCTTGGAAATTCTGCTTCATACTAAAGTCGGAAAGCATGGATTTGAAGTCACATATGAATTTGATTGCATTCCTACAGTGTCACTTATTGTATGATTTGGGCAGGTTACTTCGCTTTCTTAGCGTAGCTTTCATCTCTTAAGAGGGATTTATCATGTTTAACTTATGGAGGCATTTTGAGGAGTAAACGAGACCACATATGTAAAGCTTCTGAGTGTCTACTCTAAATGAGACAGTGTGTGATCGTGGACGGAGGCAGTGGGGACTCTGTCCGCCGCAGTGAGCAAAGCACACCCGCAGAGGCGCAGCGGCCCCAGGAGCCCATCCTCTTGTCCCTTCGGTGTGCATCCCTGTGTGTCCCTGGGCACCCACCCAGCAGTCAACTTCCCAACGAGGTGGTCCTCACAAAGAGACCATGGAGATGTCCTGGGATTCTTAGCACCGTGGATAGCCTGTCTTCTTGGAGAAAGGAGTGCCAATTTCCAAAGAAAAAGATTGAAACATGCTGTTTGAATAAGCAGGTTCATATACTATGGAATATTGAAAGGACAGTTGTGTGGAATTTGATTTATATTTAGTGCACATAAGATAATCTAGCAATTAAAACATTTTATTTTTACTGGTCTTGGCATGTTTTATGAATGAATAAGTATTTTTTTGTTTCTAAAGATACTAATCATTCCAGAAGAAAGCCTTTCTAATATCAAGCAGTATGTTAAAATTAGAGGGAAAAATAGCCCCATTCATGAAATTTAACCTGAAGCTGTAGAGTATGTATTTGGTGAAATGGTACATTGTTTCTTTGGTGCTGTCTATTATGTTGGAAGTTAAAGGATTTTAGAGTGAAATTTTGAAAACACTGAACACCACAAATATTTAGCACTTTTGCCACTTTTATTTTACTTAAAGATGCAAACTATTTTATTTTTGTTTTAAACATCTTAGTGAAATGTTTTAAATGTTTTAGTGAAAACTCAAGATGACTTTTAAAAACTGTTAATTATACGATGAAAGGATAGATTTCGTTGTTGCCCAATTTCTCTCTTCCTTCCTTCGTTTCTTCCAGAGTTCTTTAGATTTGTTGCTCCAGCAGCTTCAGTACAGAGCTCTGAAATTGATGGTCAAGGTATCTTAATTCATACTTCTTTGTATTTTCTTGCCAAGTATTTTATTCCTTTTCCTCCTTTTCTCTTCACTTGCCCACAGCCCAGTTCCTGCACCCCACCTTAGGTAGAAGTACCTCAAAACCATTGGATTTAATGTCTGAATTCAGTTAATGTGTGAATTTTGGTTTGTTAAGTGTATAAATTTGACTAATCTAAGAGTTTATTATTTATGCTCACTCCTTTGGCTTCTATCCAAATAAAGGCTGGTACCTCCAGTTCCTTGGGTTTCTGCTCAAATGCCATTTTCTCTGACTCCTCAGTTTTAAATAGTACCCCTCACCCACGTCTCATCCCTTCTCTTGCTTGATCTTTTTCGTACCACTTACGACAACGTGTCATGTTATATACTTATCTGATTATTTTCTCCTGTTCACTAATAAAGAACTCTCAATGAGAGCAGGACTTGGTCGGTTGCTGTAGCACCAGGGCCTGAATTTAGAGTATCTGAAACCACATTAGGCTCTCAATAAATACTTCTTGAACGAATGAGTGAGTAGAATCCAAACTATATTTCTGGATAGTAATTTAGAGGTCGGTAAGAACAGTTGCCACGATAAGGATCCTTTGTGCCTGTCAGCAGTTACTTACGATGTTCTTTGGTTCTATGGCTCCATGGGTCTCCATGATATACATTTTGGAGAGAAATTTATGTTTAGTAGATGTTTACAGGTATTTTTATAAACTCAGTGTATAGCAGTCGTGTCTATTAATAGGACTGATTATTGAAATGTTGTCATTTCTTAAATATAAATTGCACAGTTGTTCCTGGGAAGTATTTCTACTTCATGCAAGTATGATCTATGAGGCACTTCGGTTATGAACCACAAATTACTGACACATTTCTTTCTTTTTTAACAAGCAAAGAGTGTGTATAATAAAGGAAAATGCTACCTGATACAAAACATTTAATTATATTATTTTCATGATTTATGTTCCGACTATTAAAGATATGTCTTAAATGGTTACATGTTTATATACTATTTTCATTATATATATTAAATTGCCGTATTTCACATTATCACGGGAAATTTAGGAGTAAGACCCACCTGAATGTGACCTGAGTGCAAGGGCGTGCGGCTTTGCGTGAGGTGTGGAGCATGGCAATTGGTCCTGGTGACCAAGATTAATGAAACTCAGATGGGTTTTAATTAGTGCAGCTGCAGTCATCAATTATCTACTGAACACAAATATTGTTATATTTGGGAGATTCTTGATTTATTTTATTCTACTGGCCAGCAGATTTAGATGAATGAGTTCTCATCATAAACATTCTGAGAAAAATCGCCGGAGGCCACAGTTTATTATTTAGGACACAATCAGCAAGAGTGAACAATACAGAACAAAACATTGTAAAGTGCCCTCAGCATTAATGTGAAATTTTTGCTGAAATGTTTGGCTTGTACAGGTTGTCAAAAACATTAGGGCATCTTGAACAAAATTCAAAGCCGTCTATCAAGAAGGGAGCGTGCAACTGTTACTGTCCGGAAGACGATCTGTAACAGATGTCAGTGCACAAGCACTTAAAACAGGTAGAAGTCACGTTGCAGTGGTGGCTTAATACGGTCACCTCCTATTAAACTTTAAGGACACATTTTGGCAGAGGAATGGACGGATGCTTATAGTGTCAGAGATAGGAAAGTTTAGTCAGTATTTTCTAAGCATAAAAAACCTGTGTTTATCTATATGTCTGTATGCATACTTACATACACTCTCTCTTTCTCTCTTATACATATTTGTTGTGGATTTTGTTTTTGTTTTAAAGTAATTTTTAAGATTTATAGCCTTGAATTAAACAGGTATAAGAAATATGCATAACTTTTGAGGTGAGGGAGTATTAGTTTTACTTTTTTAGGAAAGAAACATGACACTATTATGTCAAATTGGTAACTAGATATATCAAACTAACATAATTTCAACATTTCTAAGTTAATGTGCATCAAAATATGAAATTATTATTAGAATGAAAAATATAATTAATATGAATTTATATTAAATATAATAGCATCATTTCTGAACAATTTTTCTCATACTTTGTAATTTAATCTCCCAAACTCTTTAATTTAGTGAGAGTACCTAGGATACAGTTTGAGAAATATTAGGTAAACATTAAACATTATTTCATTTTTTCACTTTCTCATAGTATCAAATCTTTATCAATTCTTATTCAACACAGGAAGACAAAAAAAGGAAGTGAACTTGGGCTTACATTCTTATTTTAAATTACAGAATATAATGTGGTGGCCAAGATAGCCATTCTAAAGAATGAGTCATAACCAAGTCATAATCAAGGCCTTATAACAAATTAATTGCAAATAATGTTTTCAAGGTCTGTGGCATGATACTTGATTTATGTTAGGAATAGTTCACATCTGAAATACATTCATTAAAATTTCCTGAATCTTGTATTAGGTATAAGATTTCTGTTTCTCATATAATAATTTCATGGTCAACCTATTCTTTAATGGATTGGCCAAATTTATTAATATTATAATTTAATCCAAATTATGATTCCCTAAGGGAAAAGAAGGTGTGGCTACTTTTGCAGCATAGATTGTGTTGGCTGATAATTGTTCTGGCTGGGGAGGTCCACATTTGTCCCTAGGAAACAAAAAAATATATATTTGAAAAGCTTGCACATCTTTTGTACACTAGATTGAATAACTTATCATATGCAATTGTCAGAGAGCTTGCAATTAATGCTCCTGGGTTACTAGCTATTGTCTTTGTAACAATTCATAAATACTGTGATTTCTGAGCATACTTTTATGGCCTTCGTGTTTTATAGAGTAAATCATAGAAACCTTTCTGTTTTCCAATTAACAGATGGAGGCGCGTTTGTTCATTGAACCAGGTTTCTTAGGAGGAGATTTTATTTCTTATGCATTCATGTATGCGTGATTCTATTTTACCACTAAGGAACACATCCTGCACCTCTGAACTGACTCGTCTGAGGGGCCAGACATCTTGAGATAGGGGCCAAAGTTGTCTTCTTAATATAATTAGGCTTATGGCTATAGATTTTTATTTTTAATTGAACAGTTATTCTTCCTAAATTATAATCTAGTAGGTCTCTGATCTTGTCTTTAAGCTTTAGAGTAGGACGCATGTACTTCATTTTAAGGAGTATACAATGCCTCCTGTCAAAACCATTCATACTTTCCCCATTTTACTAGCATAGCATATTGTCATTTTTGGTTTACTTATCTGTGTTGCTACTAGGCTTTTTGTTCCTTTCTTCGTCCATCCATCCAGTGATATTTCCACCTACCTACTTGAAAATTAAGGAAGTAATATTCCGAGTTCGACAGGCAGTAGGAAGGTGAATGTGGCTGAATCATGGTGTGCAAGAGGTTAGTGCTAAAAGGTCAAGTGGGAGATGCGAGCAGGGTTTAGATTATGTCAGTTCTTAGGGTCATGGTAAGGAGTTGGGATTTTATTTTAGGATCAACGGGAAGCAATTGGACAATTTTTAAGGACTTCGTTTCAGATTTTATTTATTATTTAGTTTCCAGACCTCTTGATATTACCTGTCCCATATTTGATGGTTATGAGTGTTTGATGGAAGGGTGAGTGAGCCCAGTCTGCCCCAGCCCGCCTGCCTGGCTCCTTTTATAGAGTCAGCCTGAGTGGCTTAATGTCTTGAACCACAGTGTCCACCTCCTGGGGCAGAGGACATTGGAGGGGGTGTCTTATGACTGCAAGAGCCCTAAAGGA
>NW_012148574.1:440736-456945 GCF_000956105.1 Propithecus coquereli
TTATGCGTTCCTCTTTAAAAAACTGGTACACCACCTTAGAAACTTATGCCGTTAGTAAATTTAAATGACTTAATAACTCAACCCATTAGTAAATTGTGTTTAGGTGCACTGATAAGAATTTGGCCTCTAGCTTCAGTGCAAAACATTTGTAAAACATCCTATCTATAGGTTTTTGTAAGATTCTTTGTTGTTCTGTTCTGTAGGTTTGGGTACATTTTATATGGGAACTTTTATTTCAATTGGCCATTATTTTTTTGAAAATTCATCACTTTATCATGCCAAAAATATGAGGTTTGTTGACGTTTATAGCTAAAGAAGGAAATTCAAAATCTGACCTATAATAAAACAAGATGTATGTTTAAAATTGTTAAAACGGTGTTTGTAAATACAGGTAGCATAATTTAATAGTAATAATTACAAAAGCTTGGGGCTTTTAAGTCTATTGTCTTTGATTTTTTTGAACTTTTGTCTCTTAAGTTTTCATAATCCAGAAAGCCATAATGGTGAAATTACTATTACTTTTAACATTTTAAAAATTTTGAAATAATTTTAAAGAATAACAATATGAATAAATGTGCTGAATTGAGTACATATAAATTATATTTTTGCATTCGTAATCTTTGGGGATTATACAATTCTACCATAAGTTTCTCAAAAGTTGTGATGGGTTTTGCAAAAATAGCAGATATGTTCTAGCAAATATCTTCTAGCCTTTCCTATAATGAATGCAACTTACTGTAAATTAACTGTGTTTATTTGAAGCTTATTTTATTTCTTGTGGGCGGTTAGCTGTGAGTAGGGAGGGTGGAAACATATAATATCAGGAGATAACCTGGTGATGGAAGTTATACTTTCACGTTTTTGCTTTTCCCGCTGAATTCAACCTGATACCCATCTCACACTGAAAGGCATGCAGAGAATTATGGCGTTATCACTTTGTCAGAGGCTGCGACAACACCCTAGCAATAAGAGTCTTCCCTTTTGTTTATAACACTTAAATGTCTTGGCGATTAGAACTTTTCCCTTTCTTCTCTGAATAAAATGTTTTGTACTGACTTTTTTTGTTCTAGTGAGGAGAAGGAAATAAAAGCAAACCTATTTCCTATTACAAATTATCATAAATATTGGAGATGCAGATTTTTCTTAGATCATTAGCATATCATGCTGCGACCCACACCAGAATGTACCATTAACAAAGCAGCCTTCATGTAATTAATGTAAATAATATGGAACTACAGCTTGAGTTACCCAGTCAGCCTTGGCAAAAAGCATTTGTCATAATGCATCATCTAAGGCGCTCAGCCTCAATTCAAATTAAACTTCATGGGTTTGCCCCTTTATTTTTTCCTCTCACGCTATAAATTTCTGTGAAACATTTATGACTATAAATTTCTTTGAAACACCTATATAGGAGAAGAAAGCAATCCAGTAAGCTGAAATTAAAATTTTATTATTTACTATGCTTCTGCTGGTGAGGACAATTAGCATCTTCATAACGCCAGAAATGCAGATGCTGGGGATGCAGCCGAGGGTTTCTCTTCCCATCCTTGGGAGTGTTTCTGTCCTCTGTAGCTGCCAGCAAACGTAAAGTATGGTTTCTGTCTGCCATTTGCTACTATTGCCCTCTGACTCCAAAACACAGAGGAGCATTGTAAATTTTTCATGAAGAGGTTTCAGTCTGTAAAACAGCAAACAGGAATAATGTTTTAAATGCAATCATTGTCAAGTTTGAACAATGTAATTTATCAAGAGAGCAGTTTGTACTATATAATAAGTTTCATATATTAATACAATTTTTCATCTGATGTCAGGCTTCTGATTTATGAATAGCCCATGATCTAAGGTGATCATTGAATTATAATTCAAGTAATAAGAAGCCAGGAACAAGACACTGGAACTGCTATCCTGCGTTAGCTTACATGCCACCAAGCCAATTTACTAAACAACCGTGGGCTAAATGATACAGTTTTTCTAATTCAAGGAAGGCACTCGTTAATTAGATAAAGGCTAAAGCTCTCATTATTTTTAAATGATTTAAGAACGGGTAAAGATCTTACAGCTTATACTGCAGCTCTAATAGTTCTCTGCTTACTGCCTTGTAATAAGAGTATTAAAGACAGATGGGCAAGGCCGATTTAAACCAATTACAGCGTTTCATGTACACCAGTAGCAATGACTATTCATAAGCACATCAGATGCTAATATTCGACATGTTTCAGATGGCTAAAGCACCACTGATTAATGTGATTTATGAATAATTTGTTTTCTTCTGCTGATTTTGGAGGAATAATCACACCTCTGGACTATATTTAGTAGTTCTTGAGACTTACTTCATATTCCTCAGTAATATTTACAAGTATTTTTGTAGATATTTAATTTTATGATATACCAAAGTAAAGAAACAAATCAATTCATTTTAATTCCTTCAATTTATTGAGCACCTGTTAGGTGGCAGGCACTAGACTAGGCTCTGGGGAAATCTGTAACTCATTAAATAAGTTTCAGTTTAATTATTTTAATTCCTTTGATGGCAAATGGATAATATATTCTAGAAAGATGAACAGACCACTGTCATCATTATTTAAAAAAATAAATCTAGTGCTTAAGAAATTCTTACCTAAATACTCATAAAAAAGGTATGAATTTGCTTTATAGTAATATCATAATTTGTAATTATATAAAAATTACAAGTTTATAAAGTAGCTTTTGTTTTTTCTTTTGAAAATAATGAACTACTGAATATTTGAATCCTTTGGTCCATGTACTTTTGTTTGATTATATTTTGTTATATTTTATGTTGATGGCAAATGCATTTTATTATGTCTGCTTGTAGAGTCATTGATTTCCTTGATGTTCTATTGTTGGTTGGCTGGTTGTTTTTCCCTCCCTCCCCACCTTTTTTCCAGGCAACAGAAATAATGAAAAATGTCTACTTTTAACACTCAATTTTCTATAAATACGTTCCTTGACTTTAAAGAATTCATTTTCAACTCTTAATATTTATTTCCCATGGGTACCTTAAATATAATGAGTTTTGTTTTTGTTTATTGTTTTTGTTTTTAACCTCCTCTCATTTACTATTTTTTCTTTTGTTACTGCAGTGGTCATCTTCAGATTCAGCTGATTTTGTTTATAGAAAGCATCTATCTTGTGTGGCAGAATGGTGGCCATACCTCCTACCCTGAAATACAGTCATTACCTCATTTTTTAGTATAGTTTGAATTTGTCATTCCATTCATAAGTTTGTTTTACTTAAATTGATACAATCCTTGAGTGAAGTAGGTCTTGTATAAGCTGTTTCTTACCTTTGGACCCAGCTGGGGCCTGTTGGTGACCACAGCCTCTGAAGGCTCACAGATTGCAGTGGACTGTTACCCTTGTCTCTTACTTGGTCACCTTCTTCTTTTCTGTATTGATCCCCAATTTTTTATTTATTAATCATTCTTTCAAAGTTGTTGGCATACATGCTTGCAATTAAATATACAGTAATTAAGTATGTACCTATAAAGGAAATGAGAGAAGAAAAATCAGATGTATAAAAGATTTCAAATTATTCTGCATTTCTTTTGTCGCCCTTATTTTTTGCCTTTTTTAAAAAAAATTTCCCTATCTGAACGAGATACGTTATTAATGGACCCTGAATAGAACACGTTATTTGTTATAGTAACTTTTGACCTGTTTAATAAGTACTCTTGCTACGTATTGGAGTTTTTATTGTACTCTGCAGTGTACAGTTATGAAGTGTGGTACATAATAAAATAAAAGCAATAATGTTGATATTTCTGAGGGATCCATCAGAGCTGACCTGAAGCAACATATTTCATCCGGTTTGTCTGGGTATGAATGTTTGGAAGTTATAGCTGAAATTACTAGAAACAATACCGTGTTTATGACTTCTGATGGTTTACCATTGTAAGTACCTCACCCTCTGTGGTTCCCAAAACTATTTCTATGACAATTCATAGTGTTGGTGTCAAGATACAAATGAAAAAGGCAAAATACATTATAGTATTAGGCAGTAAGATGTTTTGAGCTAAATGTTAGTATTTAATGTGTAACAATGTGAAGAGCAAACCCGGGGCAATTCTGAGAGGGGAACAGGAGAGTACAGGTCATTTTTTAGGTATAGATGGGTTTTATGTGTGTGTAATGCTCAGATCCAGGCTTCATAAAATCATTAATTTAACTTGAGATAGATTTTTGTAGGAAAGTAGAAAGATGACTAGGGAGGAAGAAAATCTTTTTGCTAGAAGAGTATAGGATAGGTTTCACAGAACATAGTCCTGAGAAAAAGAGTGTTTAATGTTGGGATAGATTGCCATTTGAATCTAAAAAAACAAATTTATTTTTTAAAAGATAAATTACCACTTTAAAATATAATTTATGTGTTTGTTGTCTCCCTTCCTTTTCAGATTTTGTGTCCTATTTATCTTTGTATTTCCAGAACACAGGATAGTACCTGGCCCATAGTAGTTTAAAAAAACATATGCTTAATTAACAAATTAGTAGTGGAGTTACTTGAAATTTTTTTTTACCACAGCTCCCAAATAGTGTCAGGCCAAAGAAAACAAGAAACAAATGGTTTCCTCACAATGGAGTGAAGATATTCAGTGATGCCTTTACTATGACTACTGCTTAGTTTTTTTTTTTTCTTATTAAAAGAAAATTATCTGTCTTGATCAGCCAGACCACTTTGGATGCTTTCATTTATATGAAAATCACATGCTTGTATTTGTTGAGATGTATGTAATTATCAAATATGTAAAGTTTCACCCAGGGTAATTTGTAACTGAGCTTTTCTAGTAATCTGCAGAACGTCAATACTATTATTACTGTTATTATTATTATTAGGGTTTAGATGACCAAAAAATGAATCATCCATTTTTAACAATTTCATAAGATTTATCCCGATACAATTTACTCAGGAATGTTTTTCTACTAACATTTTTGTTGCTGCCAAAGCAAGTTAAACTATGTTTTCAGACTCATCAAAATGTACTAGTGTGTTCCTTCTGAAAATTTTGTTTTGGGTACCATGGTGGAGATAGGAAGGATGTTAATTAGTGGCAGATAAGTTTGCAAACATTCTTTCATCTCAGTGCTGTGGTTTTATATGACTGTGATAAGTCATTGGCATTTCATTTCTTCGATGAAATATTACAAAAATATTCATTAAAACATGGCAGCTATAAAAATAGTAACACATAAATGTTTCATGTGATCATGCTCCACATTTAATTTTATAAATAAAGCCATTAGCTTAAAAGAAACCATTATATTTCCAAATTATTAATGTTTTGGAGGTCATACTGCAAATACGGACACATATGTGTGTTAACGTGGTTCACCCTTCAAAGTTTGCCATAGGAGCAATCGCCTCTCCCCACTCACTGTGGTCACCACATTTTATGTGGTGTGGAGTTCTGGGAGTGGAAAACCTGATTGGACCCTCCAGCAAGTGCTCTGATGTTAATCAGCCTAGTGTGCAAGACAGAAAAGCTGATAGTCCGACATTGCACTTTAAGCTAAGACATACTGTCAGTCTTCAGGAATAGTGGGGAATGGCCTATTTATGTAATCAGATACTAAACCTGGGAGGAAGCTGTCAGGCACATTCTTGTTGTGTAAGCAGCAGGCAAACTGTGCTTTATCTGACAGACAGTGTGTAAATCTGTCCATGCAAAAATCCAAATGTTTAGTTTGCTTCTAGTCACTGTAATAATCTGCTTATTTTTGTCTGCTACAGCAATGACATCACTTAGCAGAATGTGCTGCAGACAGAAGGCCCAGATAAGGCTGTGTTAGTGTCAGTCATTCATTCCTTGATTGGCAAGGAGATAAATAGGAATTTACTTCAGGTTTGCTTTCAGCTAAAAGAATAGACAACATGTTCTGGACAGGAATAACTTTATTTGGTTTGGCTATTTTACATCTTAAGAAAATGGATAGAATATATCACGTCTAATTATAGCTTCTAGGTGTAAGTAGCCTACCATATCAATAACTATTGAATCATTATATCTAAGGGGAATCTTCTCTGATTGGTTAAAATATAATGTACACACACACACAGCATGTGTGTGTGTATACATTTTATATATATATATATAGTTATTTCATTGACTTATATTTAAGTGTTACATTCACTGCCCTTTCCTTTTTTTCATTTAAAGATATTTTTATTTCATTATTTGCTTACTGTGAATGGTAATGACTTCACGAATGTGTATATTTAACTAAGAATCTTTAAATCACATCCTATTGTTGAGGGTATTTTCATATATACGTTTAATGTGAATAGAATATCTTTCCATGATTTAAAGATGTATATTTTATTAGATATTAATTGTGAATAGTGTGTTCTTTGAAACTCACTCACTGAATAAGCAATACAACTTCAGGAATTTTCTTTAAAATTTCCATAAGGTTGTTTAAATTTTTTATTAAACTTTTCTTTTTGGTTTTACCAAATAAATAATTTGTAAGTGTAAATAATAATTGGAAACAGTGTTGGTTATTTTAAGCAAACAGGAAACCATAGTCCTGGTCCCTCACAGAATTTTAGGATCAGTAACTTTATAGAACACACGCTTGGGCTCTCCCCAGGGAAAGCCAGCTGCACGCCGAGTGAACCGAGTGTGGCATCTGTGGTGACTTGGGCCTCCGGATCCTGTCTTGCCCAGGTACAAGTGCCTAGATGTGTCTGGAAGCAGCCCAGTGTGTTTTTCAAAAGAATTTTGACAGCAGTGATAGTAGAGAAAAAATATATTAAACCATACATATTTGAAACACTGATGTTAACCTCATGGAATAAATATATAATATATTTATGCTGTTTCGGCGTAAAGTTGTAGCCGTCTTTATTTTGTTTGCCTGAGTACCAAAGTACATTTATGTAGCACTTTATTTAAATTATTTCTTTAGTATATGATAGTGACTTCACCTAATTAGTCAAATTTTAATTGATTTTTGTCACTTGTCAAAGTCAGATTGCCCAGATTTTTCATATCAACTCATTTAGAAACATATACTCTAAGATTTGGTAATTGAATTTTAAAACGTTTCCTCTTCAGCTTTCTCCTCTGTTGTCAGCTGTTGTTCGCCGTATTAATCCCCGGTCAGGTCTGTGTTAACTCAGGTGAAAGTTAAAATTCAGTCAAAGGATCTGTTTACGTTATAGTAATTAAAATGTGCTAATATTTTCTCTTGTTGTTCCCCAAAGGAAATTTTCCTAATTATCTTTCACCTGGGCTTTTATTCTAAGTACTTTGTGCCTCTACCTCTGCTGCGTCATAAGTGACTTTGTGTATATTCCTTGGTGATTTGTTGCATATTGTTTTTGAAGAATAATAGATATCAGTAATCAATATAAACTTATTTATTATGCAAAACATTGGAAATATTTGTAGATGTTCAGCACAGATCTTTAAATATTCCATGAGGTGGTTTGTAGAAATGCAGAGAAGCGTCTCATCTACTTTTTGCCACTTTTAGTTCTTAATTCTTAAGTTTTTGTGAATATCATCATGTGAATTCCAGTGGAATGTTTCTTCCTTATCTTCTGTTATATAATACATTATAAGTTTCTGTTTATTTGTCTAGTTGCTAGTCTAGACTTTATCATAAAAAGAAAACCTCAGCTCTTTATATTGCTACTATCTTTTTACTAAAGATTTTTCAGACTGAAATGGATTAAAGCCCAAGAAGTTATTTTACCAAAGGTAATAACAACTCTGTTGTTATGTTTTCTATTCTAGTCTCACGATCTTACTTGAGAGTTTTCACTTCAATAATTGAGTACCTACTATCTGTAAAGCATTCTAGCCGCTAACTTGGGGGTATTGGCTACATCATGCATTCTCTGTTCCTTTGCTGTTACTATTCTGTCACCTTCCATCCCTGTACTTATGGTTTTGAAGTATTGTAAAGTTATGCCTAACATAATTTATTTAAATATCACTTTTTTGCTTTGGGTTTTACTGTCTTGGACAAAGTTAAAGAATAAAGAATTATTCAAACTTTTGTCTCCTAGAAGTCGGGTCTGTTTGTTCCTGGGGATAACTAAGTAGCATTTGGACCACATATAGACCCCATAGGTAGAAAAATAGGTCAGAAAATTTGACTGAAACAGAATTTTCCACCAATTATAGTGATTGGTTGGGCCCCAGCCAGATAATTTGATTACTCTTTTCTTTAAAACCCTTTTTCCCCTCTTCTGAAGAGGCACAGTCTTTAGTAGCTTGTCTTCACAAGTTTGGGACCTGTGCTAGCCTTATCCTAGGGCTGGATTCAGTATAAAGTTAATGGAAACTAGAATTGTAGAGTTTTATTGTTGGGTTATACTTTGCAGATAATTTATCCCAGCTCAACTGACATGTAGACATTAAGCCTGAAAGAACAAGCAAACTGCCAACGCCACACGGCTCAGTTGGTGTCAGAGTAGGATCCATTGTATTTCTGTGGCATGGCCTTATTCAAGCAGCTTGGTTTTGAGTTTTAAATGTCATTGGGAACATCATTTATCAGAACACTTCTCATCATATTTTGAGCCTTTGATAAAATTCAGACTTTATGAGCATTTCTTAATCGATCATTTTCCTGCCCTTGCTATGGTATAGGCACTGTGGAAGTTCTAAAAAAATTGCAAGGCAATGTAAATGTTCTTGAATTATTAGAAGTTTTTAGGGGACATACATATATGAAAGTAGAAAATAATTCAGAAATCAAAGTGTGTGAGAGAGCATTGTGTCAAATTATGAGTGGCAAGTAAACTCATGATAAGATGAAGATGCTTGTGTAATGTAGAGAATTAAAATGAAATATCAAAGACAGGGCTTTAGTGAAAGCTGGTCTGGTCTCCAAATTTTGCTGTTGTCTTTTTATTATTGAGTACCTAGAACCATATCCTCTAAACTTGTGATTGTATCATTATTCATCGCAACAAGAGATCCTTTAATTGCAGTGAACAGTAACTGTGATTCACTGTCAGTCTCATGGCAGTAGGACAGAGTGTACAGGGTCCTGTCCTCCGAGAACATGCAAACCCTCTCTTTCAGCATCCTTTGCTCGGATGCTGTGCTCACCTGGGACTCTCTTCAGGCAACTGGCCAGGTGCTTGGCCAGTGCTCGGTGAGATCTGACCCTGGCGTAGCTTTCACTGCTATTGTTTCTCAGGGCAAATGGAATTGTTATTACCTTAGGTAAAGTATTAATAATTCCTTTGACTTCAGTTCATTTCAGTCAGAAAAATCTTTAATAAAAAGGTAATAGCCATGAAGAAGTGGGTTTTGTTGTCTTTTTATCATAAAGTCTAAACTAGCAGTCTATTTGACTTTCATTTTTATTGTTTCTTAGCCCATAATTGAAAAAGTCTTTCTTGTTAACTCCATTTTGATAGCTTCAGTTAATTCTGTATTTTAGCCTCCCTAATATTATACTTATACCAAATATAAATATACTTTATCACCTACATCCTTCTGGTTGGTTTTGCTCATGTACTTAATTATATTAGAAAGACATTTAGTTTGATATGTTGAATGCTGGAAGGTATATAATAAATGATAATGTTATTCCACATAGTCTATTGAGGTATTGAAGATTTGAAGAATTAATATAAATGATCTATATGCAGTGTTTATAGATGTCTATCTGAATTTACCTTTTCAAAATAATTTGGAATATATGAGAAGATGAAATCTGCAAATCTGTTTTGTGAAAAGAAGAATCCATAGCTGCACACATCCAATTTTTAAAATAAGTAATGTTCTTTTGTATTGAAAAGAAGCTGAATTGATATGTAATTGCTTTGCCCCTTTTTTAAGAGTTTCTTTCTCCATCCAGATACAACTCAAATATGTTTGCATTCTCTCATTTTATTTGTGTTTCATTGTGAGTTACCTTGTACCCACTGCACAAGGGAGGCCTGTGTCAGAAATAGCCAAGAGCTTGCTACTATTTATTAGCTACTCTCAGTTGGATCACAATAACTTTAAAACCTAAAAACTTGTTTTTTATGTTAATCCAATTTTTATATTTTTCTCTTGAACTTATGATTTAGAAAAGAACAAATCAAATCTGTACAACATGATCTTTGAGTATGTCTGCATGTCAGAATATTATGATTTAAAACAGGCTATGATCCATATCAGGTTCTACAATATCTATGTTGAATTAGTCTACTGAGCTAAAATCGCATCTTGGTGATGCTCCAGTGCACAAATGCCCCAAGATATTTACTCTGGAAGTGTACTGTAACTGCTGCTCTTTGGACTAAGGTCTCAGAAAGGGTCAATTTTGTACTGAACTCTGAGATTACTGGGCAATACATCTCAACCCTTCCAGCTAATCTTACCTTGAGCTCAAATGGTTCCTTAGATCATCCTGACATGCCAGAAGGCCGAGATGATGACAAAGTCCAAGACAATGAAATGCCTAAGTGTGGAAAAGCTGCCCTTTCTAGCTCCAGCAAATCACACAGTCACCATCAGAGACGGCAGTCCTTTCTAAATCTGGCAAATGCATTCAAATTTCTAGAAAGTCTGTATCCATAATAGATACATAAGGACATGCAGGACAAATTGGAAACATATTTGATAATATATAAGGGGCATAGGTCTATAGAACACTTCCCAGTATTTGAATATTTTCTGGAGAGAAAATGTAATTGTATGTGTATTGAAGGTGAATTTAAACTTCTTTGTTAGAAATATTATTTTATTCATAGAAATTTAATTTAAACCAAATCATGGTGGTGTGTGCCTGCAGTCTCAGCTGCTTGGAAGTCTGAGGTGGGAGGGTTGCTTCAGACCTAGAGTTTGAGACCAGCATGGATATCATAGGAAACCCCATCTCAAAAAAAAAAGAGAAAAGAAATTTCATCTCCTATAATTTGAATCTTGTATGAAGTAATTTTTGGGTAAATAGTTATGGTTACTGTCCTAATATAGCAAGATCAGAGAGTTAAATACACTGATGTCAGTTAATGGTTCTAATGGGGTTTAGCATTAGCAAGTTTAAATCTCATGTCTTATGGTTTGAATCTAAACACTGCTTATGATCAGCATATGGTCTTTGGCTTATTAATGTTTTTCAGAAAATTACTTCTTTTAAGGTGTCCGATATATCTTTATTGGAGAGTTGGACCTGGCAGAGATTGCTGGCAAGAAATTATGGCTTTCTTACTGTTGCTGTTTGAAACAGTTGTGAAATAGTTCTCTTGATTTAATATTTGTGGAACACCAATGATGTCGACCGTGATGCAGAATGAAGACACGTGCTGTCCCCAGCGTTGTAGAAATACTGACTTGAACACGTACCAGGAATAAACATTACGTCGTCCTGCTGAGGCTCTGAGAGGCTGCCCAGTGCCAGGCACTTATTATCTGCCCTTTTCTCACCGCTGTGAATATCTAAGGCCAGGTATCATTTCTAACCTGTGGCATGCAAGGGACTGAGCAGCACTGTTCATGTGAAATGATCAGCTCTGTTAGTAAAAGGGGGTTGGAATCGTCTATTCTTTGCAGATGAATGGTGTTTTTCCATAATGTATATTTTTACTAGTAAAATTTTATGCGGTAATATTAATGAAACCTTTTCTTGACATACTATTGCAACACTATAGTTTAAAGTCTTTAATATGACTTCTACAAGTTCTATACAAATCATAGTTTCTTGATTGGTTGGAATGTGATAAATTTTCAGAATTGGGACAGATTTTGTTCATAGCTTCCATTAATAGACCAGTTCTGTTTAATATATTAAAATTTAAAAGAAAATAATGTAACTAGAGTTGATTTTGTAGTTGATTTTTTAAATTTATGCTTTTCACCTTTTTATAAACCTGTTTTTGGTCTTATTGGTAAAATCCATCTTAGTTATATTCGTTAATTTGTTTTAATACTGTAACTGGCCATCTTAAAATGATATCATCTTAAAAGTTAATAAAACATTTTTCCATTGCCATGCAATTGAAACGTTCAGAGGTTATCAGCTCTCTGAAATAACATTTTTATAGTATGTATAGGTATATAGCTTGAAGCATAGCAGTCTTGCTATAGCTAACATGCTGTTTGGTACATTACTTGGCCAAATGTAAAAATAATTTCATCATAAATCTCAGATGAGGGCATTGTTATGGGAGGTTTTTTCCTAGACATGTGGGTATTTGTGGGCTGTATACATATGCACTGTATCTGCTTGATCATGGGCGCCTATGAAGGATAAAGCCACAGCTCCTTAGAAAATTAGAATCACATAATTGTGAAAAGCAAGCAGTGAAGAGAGATAGGAAAGAAACAAAAAAAGAGAGAGAGAAAGAAATGAAAAACAAGAAATTAGTGGTTTCTTCTGCCATCATATCAAATCAAACTTCCTTGTCTGATTATCAAGACCATTCAATCTGCCTTGTAAATTTTGCAGCTGTATTTCCCTATCCCATGATGCCTGCTCCTCGCCCCTGGTTCAGGGGGTGGCTCCCTGCTCAGGTGCACCACCTACTGCCTTCTCCTGCCCTGGGGCTCAGCGCTGCTGCCGCCTCCCTGTGTCAGCTGGCCCTGTCCTCTCAGACCTCTCTGAAGCACCACGTTAACCAGGAAGCCTTTTCTGACTATTTCAGTCTGTAGTCATTGATACTTTCCCTGAATATCTTTTGAAGCTTTTTTTTTTTTTTTTTTAACAAAGTCCCACATAGTGTGGTGTTTTCATGTTCTAATTATTTCACTGACATTATTGTTGACCATTGAGTCATAGTCGCCCTTTGGGGAGGAATAGCTGTCTTTCATTTATTTATAGGTTTGTACATAGCATGGATCATTGCTAGACACACAGTGAGTCCCAATACATAATTTTTTATTGGTTGATTGCTAGAGAAGTAGCTGAACTATAATAATTTGAAGATTGTTAGAATTGTGTTGTAAATGTCCAAAGTTTGAAAGTTAGTCAAGGCATTTGGGAGGAAGGTGTAAGTAGGGATTGAAATGCATTTTCTCATTTTAGCTCAGAATATGTATATCAATAAGAACAATGATTTAAAAGAAATTTTCTTTATATGTTCTTTAAACAATAATATTAGTCCCATATTAGTGACTACTATTTTAACCTTCCTTACATAAATCCGGTGTTTTTTTTTACCTAACCTGAAGCAATAAAATTTCATTTAGTTCAGACTAGAGAACTGTGGCAATTTAATATATGTCTTGTTCTCCAGAACTTGACTTCTGTGGTTAGTTAAAATTGTTTCAACTTTCCAAGCCCTCCAGCCTTGTGATACAGTTGAAAGGGGTGTAGTTTTGAAAAGGACAGGGCAGCCTCTGACTGGAATGGGTCTCATATGCAGAATAATTCCTTCCACCTGTTCTTCTCCTGTTGGAGTTTTAAAGTCTTGCAAGAGACGTGATCAATTTCAGAACTAAACCAACTTCTTAAAGCTTGAGAAAGAGAGAGGTTTAGTTGACCTTTATTTGCCAGCAGCATTCGATTTGGGTTCTTTTACCCTGTGTAGATGGGGGTGTTTGGGGAGGCCGAGGTAGGGGGATTTGACCTGTCACCTACACCAGGGATTGTCAAACTACAGCCTGAAGGCCAGATCAGGCCCACTGCCTATTTTTGTAAATAAAGTTTTATTGGAACGTAGCCACATTCATTTGTTTGTATATTATCTATGACTGCTTTTGTGCTACTTCAGCAGAGTTGAGTAGCTGTGTCAAAGACCTCATGGCCCCCAAAGTTGAAAATATTTACTGGTCTTTTACACAGAGTCTCCTAACCTAACCTCATCTAAGATACTATTGTCCTGATGAGTATTGGATACACAAAGCATGTGGTGTTATGGGGACAATTCCAGCTAAACTTAATATGATGGTTTTTTCGTTAGGCCAGAGTTTATGATCTCTTTGACAAAGAAAAATTTCATAGCAATGAGGTTTTGAACGATGAATTCAAATCTTTGAGGGTGCAGCAATTGTAATCCTTGAATGATTTTCTTTAGTATGAGTCATTCTCTTGGTTCTTAGTAGACTGAGGCAACCTGGGGTTAATATTCTACTTAATGCTCCTCCCAGAAGTTATTTTGACAAAAAGCTTTTCAACTCTTGAATTGAATTGAAAGGGCCAGAAAAATATGTTTCACAGCTTTTAGAACCTGAGTGATATGTTAAGAGGTTTAAAAATGACAGGCTTCGGCATGAGTGAGGTTAAATTTCTTTTCCAACTAGTTAACAAGGATCGAGCCTGTTAATTAGGCTAATTATCACCTGTTCAGGGCAAAAATGCACTCAAGACTCTTGGCTTAAGTAGCTGGCTCCCTTGTGAACTGTGTAAAAGCCCTCAAGGGAGGTTTTCCTACTTTCATCTGGAAGCCATGCTGGAGCCTTCAGAGTTGAATTTAGTAAATGAAACCTTTCTAATCTTAGGTCTTTGTGGCTTCCTAATATAAATTGTGCTCACATTTTATATATAGTCCGAAATAGTCCATGTAATTTAAAGTTGTGTGTTATATTTAAGTGTGCTTTATGGTATTTTGGAATTTTATAGAAATAAGATGAACATGATTACTATGGAATAATATTGGAATATTTAATGTGCTTTTTGTGCCTGTTTTGCATGAAAAAATAATTTTAAGTCTAAATGCTGTATTGTGTATTTTTGCTCGGATGTTTCCTGGGCCAAAAATAATATACACATCTCACAATTATGATGTTTATAGGTATTGAATTTGTCATTGTGGCAGAATTTTTTCAATTTCTTCATTTTGCTTTGCTATCCTTTGGGGTACTTTTAATGATAAGATGCTCATGTGAATTAATTGAGCATTGTAGTTGCTCTTCAGTATTTTTCTTTCTGCCTTTTTATGTACCTTTTTGTTCAAGAAAAGTGATTATTTTTCAGGCATATTTGTAGCTCTGTAGAAATTCATATGGCAACCCTACTAGTCAAATACCACATCATTTTCATTTCATCTCCTAATGTATTATATAATTAGTAAGTTATTATCATTAAAGGAGGCTTTTATTCCAAAGAAACTGCCAGTACATTGGTAGTATTTGGGTAACTTAGAAATTGTTGAAGCCTTCATTAGTACATTGGGCTGTTTTGCTAGAAATCATATCGTTTCCACAGTTCTATATTCTGTTTATTCAAAAAGACATGCAATACCTGTCAATTAAGTTTTTTGACATCACTTTAGTTTTATAATAATTACTTTTAGATGTCAGTTAACATATTTCTGTCACAGTTTTGGAAGATAATGATTGCATAATTTTGTAATATTTTGATAAAAATTGGCTTTTTTATTAAAATCTTATTTGTAGCTCACCAGATCTGGCTCATTGGTGTGCTTTTGTAGATGTGAGTTTGTATGGTTTGTTAATTTGACAAGATGGGTCTAAGGTATCATGTAGAAAAGATAAGAAATATTTCATTTAAATATTCATTTTGAATTATAAAAATTTTCAAAAATAAAAGAAGGACTTTGGAAGATGTTAACATGTGGTCATTGTTACTTTAGATTCTTTCTTTTTAAAAGCAAAATATTACAACTATGGTTGGCGCTATATAGCCATCTGCCCCTGCCTCCCCTCTCAGTGTCCGTCAGTGTCCTCAAATGATAACATCATGCATGTTTTTGCATGTGGATTACGTATATTTATATATCTAATATAGTTTATTTTGCCCCCAAATTTTATATAAATGATGTAATTATGTACTTGTTTTTCTAATGAAATTACCTTCCTGAAATTTTTTTTTAGCCCATTCTGATAAATATACTGCTAGTTTATTCATTTGCACTGCATTATGATTTTCATTTTATGATTAAACTCATTGTTTATCTACTCCCAACCTGATACTTAAGATTATTTAAATTTTAATGGAGGATTTTTTATATGTTTGTACATGTGCAAGAGTTTGTCAATAGTATATACATAGACTGGACTTTCTGGGGTAAAAGGTAGGGATTAGACATGTTCAATTTTAAAAAGCATTGCTAAAACAATTATATACCAAAATTATCCTTAATTGGAGAGATTTGAGAACAGCGTAAAAAATACCTCTTACTATTAAAAGTAGTAAAGTATTTTTATCAAAATATCTATATATATCTGTGAGATATATACAGATTGTTTATTAAGTTTCTAGTAAGTAGAATGAATAATCCACTTATTTGGATTTAAAGCTTTTTAAATAGTATTTAAAAATATAATTTGAAGATGATGA
>NW_012148574.1:456995-469451 GCF_000956105.1 Propithecus coquereli
TGGTCTTTCTTTACACCTTTCAAAATGTATTTTGTTTCAGGAAAAAAAAATAATAAATTTTAATCAGCATTCCCAAATGTTCTTCTCATTGCCAAATGTAATTTTGTTAAATGTACATCATGGTAGATTTAAAAATGAGGGATTTATTTTGTCATTCATAAAGTTGTAATACAGTCTGGAGAAACTCACTTATTTGGATTTAAAGCTTTTTAAATAGTATTTAAAAATATAATTTGAAGATGATGACTATAAAACCCCCTCTTAGGATTCTTACTCTAGTAATATGGAAAGGTAAGGTTATGGATACAACTCAAAATATAAGTTAGGTATTTTGATATACGTTGTCTGCCATTTAGACATTTAAAAATAGACGAATGCTCTAACAGAGTTTCTCTAAGGCCAAAATGTCTGTTTAAGACAGTGCTGTTCATCACATCATCATAATTCAGCTTCGTACTTATTCTTTAGCTTAACATTATGCATAATGCCTAGCAATGCCCAGGTGAGAATTTCTAGTTATTGTTATGTAGCTGACAATGAGGATATTTAGTATTCTCTCTTCAAAATTTTAAGTCTAAGGCCGGGCGCGGTGGCTCACGCCTGTAATCCTAGCACTCTGGGAAGCCGAGGCGGGCGGATTGTTTGAGCTCAGGAGTTCGAAACCAGCCTGAGCAAGAGCGAGACCCCCGTCTCTACTAAAAATAGAAAGAAATTAATTGGACAACTAAAAATACACAGAAAAAATTAGCCGGGCATGGTGGCGCATGCCTGTAGTCCCAGCTACTTGGGATGGGAGGCTGAGGCAGGAGGATCACTTGAGCCCAGGAGTTTGAGGTTGCTGTGAGCTAGGATGATGCCACGGCACTCTAGCCCGGGCAACACAGTGAGACTCTGTCTCAAAAAAAAAAAAAAAAAAAAAAAATTTAAGTCTAGAGATGTGGATTTTAATCTTGTCTCTGTTATTAGAAATCATACAGTGAGAGAATTTCAGAGAAGAAGGCCCCTTGGTGTGTGTGAACATCTTGTCTTGCACCTCTGCTCCCTGGATTTATCAGGTGGGGGAACAAAGGCCCAGCGTCACCCCGATATTGGCAGGGGTGCTAATAAAAAGACAGCACGCAGAACAGTGAATGAAGAAACTTCTTGTAAATGTATCAAGAGTATGAAAAAATGCTTAGAATTTAGAAACCCTTATTTAATATATTAATAGGAATCCTTAGAAATTTATACTAAAAGATTAACTCTTACTTGAGTTTTGTCACAGTTACCTGTGTGAAAAAGGGCTTTATTTCAAAAAGTTTTAGCATAATAGTCGTATCAATCCCAGGAACTCCGTAATGAAAACACCTCGTGATAGGAATTACTGAGAGTGTTACAAATAACATGCTTCATTTAAAATCATTTCCCTCTGAATGTCCAAATCATTCCTACATTGTCTTCTAATTCTTCACGTTGCTATTGAGAAGTCTGAACTCATTTGATTTCATTTGCTTGTGATTCTTTTTTCTTTTGAAACCTTTAAGATCTCTTCATATCTGTTTGAACCATGTAGGAAAGCCCAGGGAACGGGAAGGTAAAAACTACCCTTTCCATTCCAAATCTGCTAGCACTTTCTGGCGTTTGGAACTGTTCACAAACCTTGTAAAGGAGAAAGTAGCTAGATCACCTGAGAGCTGTAAATGGCACTGAGGCCCAGCTACCCCCCTGGAGGTGGCCTCTGCCAAGTACAGTCATCATACTCTGTGGTGCCTAGCATAATGTTGTTTTTCTAAAAGTTAATTTGTAAATGTTTAAAATTTTAGTAATTAATTTTAAATGTTTAGAATTGAAAAGACCTAAAACAAATATGTTAGCATCTCTGTATGTAAATGTGAGTGGTGGACACGGCTCTGCCCTGTTCTGTTTTTAACATGCCACAGTCTGTAAAATAATGCAGACGCTGAGCATGAGGGGAAGACCCAATGGTATGAGAACTGGGACCCCTGTGCAGCCTGAAGAACCCCCTATTGCTGTGACGTCCACGCCTCACATTCGGATTCTGAAGTCTGGTGAGATTAAAGAAGGAATGAAACTCAGCCACCTTTTCAGTGCATCCAATTGGTCTAAAATTATTTATAGAACACCACTGGGCACCAGGAACTTTTCTGGGCATTGAAGAATAAGGGTGAACCAAATACCATCATATTCTTTTGTGTGCTTGTGTTATTTACCCTTTCCAATTGTAATCTTTCCGTGATTGTCAATCACTCGTCTTTGTACGTCCTTCAGCTGACCTACTACATTCTCTTCACTAGTGAATGTTTGCAAAACAGACCTCTTTTTAATATACTGCAGTTTAGTTAAACAAGAAGTTGCTCATAGAAGACCACCATTTGGGGATGGGAAAGCATTTGTACCACTCATCCAGCCCACTGTAAGCCATGGGCCCCGCCCTGCCCTGGTGACTAGAGGGAATCGGCGCTGAGGGCGGCAGCAGTCTGCGGTCACGGTCGGCGAGGCCCTGCGCCACACCTTGCCCGTCTCCCTCACCCACTTCCGCTTCTCCCATCACTGACAGCCTGCCTGCCAGCTCTGCATTAACAGTGGTCGCCTACCTTTTAATGTCTGCTTTACATGCCACCTCTGGGAAGCCTTCTCTCATCTGCCCCACCCCATTAATTGCTCTTCTTTTAAATCTATGATGGCATTTTGTGTGTCTTTTTTCTGGTAATGAGTTTATTTTTGTGAATGATTTTTCTCATTTAGTTGCCTGTAATTTCCTTGAAAGCCAAATCTGCCTCCTTTTCCTTTGAGCTCTCTGTTCTGTCTCGAGCAGTGTTTCGGTACAGTGGGCATTCGGGTATCGCTCAAGTCCAGGCAGAGCACACACTGCTGCCCTGACTTCTTGGGACAGCATGCAAGACAGAACTGCACGCTTAGCTCAGGTTCTGTCCCAGAGACTCCTCACAGTGGACCTACGGAGGGTCTCCAGGAGGTCAAGGATCCCTTGGGTGATGATGAAGGCCTTTCTGACTTCTGAGAAGGCAAATATTTTAGAATATTTGAGACTCAGAATTTGTGTAGTTTCAGGAAACACCCCATTGATGAGTGTATCTTAATCTTTATAAGGACAGTTTACATAGGTAGTATGTTCAGTTCTTTTCAAAGTACCTGTGCATGAACTTAATTATTTTCATAAAGCAAATTGTAAAACATATGAGGTTTTCTGAAAGTCAAGTGGTGGTCTTAGCTCTTTGTTATCTGGCTTTTGTCATTTCACGACAGGCACTAAGCTTTAGTTTAACATTTTTATTACATATGAATAATAGAGTACGTATATTGAGGTTTCATAGATGTAATTTTGTTAAATGTACATCATGGTAGATTTAAAAATGAGGGATTTATTTTGTCATTCATAAAGTTGTAATACAGTCTGGAGAAACTATTTTTTAAAAGATAGCATCTACTTAACCTCCTTATTTATTTCTTGTAGGAGAAGGTTAGATTCACAATAAATACATGAAGAAATAAGTAGATAGGGGAATTTATCTTAGAAATAAGATCCCTGTCATGGTTTTGAAATGTTAAATGCATGAAGACCCGTCAAAGAGATATACAGACACGATATTTTTTTTTACAGTGCATTTCGAAGTATTTAGTTATGTTTGTCATTCTCTAGTCCCAGTAAGCAATGATCAAATGATACAGTAATTTCAAAGTCAGTGTGTATTAATGGATGTAAATATAGTATCTCTTTACATGTATTATACAAATAAATAAATTAGCAATTTTAATATTAATGAAACACTTTAGATATGTTATATGGAATTTCTTAAATGTTTAATGTTTTCATTTCTATTATATTTAAGATCTAACTTTATAAAAACAACTATATAGAAGAAAAGAAGAAGGATTTTTATAAAAGCAGTTTTGCAATTCGATTCATAGGAATTTGTGAAACTCTGGATTATTAATTTGTTAAAGTAATTCACATTTGCTTCAAAGTAGACAAGTTAATTATTTTGACTGTAGTATTCTTTATTGGCCCTTATGGGGTTAAGGAAATTTGTACAATCATGGCTAAAGCCTCTGTGTGAAGGTATGCACTCTACAGATCTGCTTATTTGTATCGTGATTTAAAACTCAGCTGTTAGAATCTTACATTTTTAACTGCAGTGACTTGCTGAGAGCAGAGCCCGACCCGTGGTAGGTAGCCCGAGCTGCTGCAGTCTCCCAGTGCTTGTCAACTTACCCAAATATTTTTAATTTTGATTATTGGGTTTTAATTTGCTTTTATTTGACTGTTCATTATCCTGAATTAATTAGCTGGACAGTATTTTATTAGTCACAGGGATTGCTTCAAACTCAATTGCATTAAAAATGAAAAGTAAATTTTGGTGATGATTTCATGAATGCAGGTGAAAAGCGGCAGAACAGGCAGTGGAGATGCTAAAGGTTTTGTTTGTGTTTCACGTCGCTTATCATTAAAGGCATTGGAAGGTCTCAAACTATGAACTGTGAAACGGAAATATTTTCTTGTGTAACTACTGATTTGTTATTTTCAGATTTTTTTCATATAGGGAATAATGGAGATTTATTTTTCTCAAAGACACGTTTTATAAAATCTGTAGTTATGATCTGTCTTTGTTCTTATCAAAGGGAACGTTTCTGTGCGGTGCGGTCCCACAGAAGGAGCCCCCGTTCAGGAAGCACCTTGGGGCTTTGCTCTTCTTCCCGGGAGCACTTGTCGCGGCCGCTGGGCGCGTGGGGGAGGCGCTGTTCCCGCAGCAGGCTCGTCTGAGTGGTGGAGTATGGATAGCATTTCATTTAGCCTTTGCTCTGACAGCCCGTGCCCTGGATAAGTGGTGTAGGCCTGTACAGGTGAAATCTATTCTCACTTTTGCCTCAGGGGTGACTGGACTGTAACAGAATTTTTCAAACCCGTTGGGCCCAACCGCAAAGCAGAGAATAAATGGCTGAAGTGCCGGGCCTCGACAGAAAAATCAATGCCTGGTTATACAGACATGACAGACCAGGCCTGCAGTTCTCCTCCCGGAGTCTGCGTGTGCGCCGCGCTCCGGGGTTATGACATGCTCCGTCTGGGGCCTTTGGTGCTCGAGTGCAGGCCACATTTACCTTGTTTTCTCTCCCCTTCATGCAGGAAATTTACATGCCACTTATGTGATAGAAGTTTCACGGAGAAGTGGGCCCTGAACAACCACATGAAGCTCCACACAGGAGAAAAGCCGTTTAAATGTACCTGGCCCACGTGCCATTACTCATTCCTCACGGCCTCTGCCATGAAAGACCACTACAGGACGCACACAGGTGTGCCGCTCGTCCGCCCCGGGGCTGGGGGGGACGTGGGGACGGGGAGCACAGGCCTTAAGGATCTCGATGGTAATTGTTGGAAATGAAGCCCTCCTCCAGCAGGGTTTGCGATGGCGGTAATTCTGTATTAAAAGGCACGGTATCATTTGGTTGCTTTTCAGTGATACTCGGGGTAATTTTAAAGTGAAATTTTTATCTCTGTGTGTGCAAATGTGTTTAAACAAAATAAATTTATATTTAGAAGCCCATTTATATTTGTATGTTAATGTATTTGTGTGTGTTTAAACCCATCTTTTCAGATATGTTTATAGAAGATTATTTGGGGAGATTAACTTTTTGAGGAGTAGTCTTGTATTTTGTTATGAAATAAACTGAGTTCCGTAATACTTTTGAACATTACTGAATCTTAGCTTTATGTATTACTTACGAAAATTTTAATCAAAAAGTCCAACTTCACATACATTTCTCATCGAAACATTTAACTGCTATGGAGTTTAAAGTGATGGACAGTAAAACAGAAGTGAGAATACATGTGTGATAGGTGCTGAGAGCGCTCCGTTTGGGCCTTTGGAGACATGCATCCCACCAGTGCCCTGCTGTCCTGTGCTGCGGTCATGACTGGTTTGCATTGTTCGGTGGCCCAGACTTCTTACAGGCTCGTGTTTGAGCGCTCTCCTTGTACCACTGCATCACTGTGAGCTATTCGGTGATTTTTTGGTCTTTCTTTACACCTTTCAAAATGTATTTTGTTTCAGGAAAAAAAAATAATAAATTTTAATCAGCATTCCCAAATGTTCTTCTCATTGCCAAGAATCCTATATTATTGTTAGAAATTACAGGTTAAAAGTTCTTCTGAAGCAGTTTGTGGGAAGCCCAGGCCTCCTTAGCTTCCTTGACAAGGGTGTTGACGATTTAAGGTCTCCAGCCTGCCCTGAGAGATCACTTATATCGAACAGCAGATGAAAAGCCAGTGCAGATGTAATTTATCGTCGGCGTTTCCTTCTAAAGAATAATTGTGGAGACTTGGCTGGATCAATAATATGGATTTTTGTTGTTAGGTCTTGTAGTCTGCACCATAATGAGAGATGGGGACAGTGGCTGTTTTCTAATAGAAAATAAAGGATTAGTTTCCATGTCTTTCTACATTTGAATGCAAAATGGCACACTTGAAACTAATGCAAGTTGTTACAAAAAGAAGTCCCCCATTATAGCTCTACTGTCATATAAATATGGCATACTAAATGAACCCTCTCTATATTGAGTGAAATATTATATTCAGGTTTTTTCTCAAAATTTTTTTTTTTCAAAAAATACTGTTTGCCCACTGATCAACTGTAACCAGCCCCTACCCTCTCCCCCCCCCAAAAAAAGAGGCAAGTGAAAATTGAATTTAGAATGAAAAACAAATCAAGCCACCAAGGTAAATATGACATACAATACATTGGAGACTAACATCCTAGATAAAATCCTACACATCAAAAAATCAAGGTCACTAATGTATCTAGAATCAAATCACATGAAAAATTAATAACTTTGTCTTTGCGTCTGTAAATATCTCAAAATAGGAAAGAGAATAAAACTTAACATATGCAGCATATATATGTGTGTATGTGTGTATCACACCCCACTTACATGTATATAAAGAATATAAATCTCAGGATTTTTCTACACTTAATATTTTCATTTTATAAGAAAGGTGCATGTCGCAAAGAAGTTCATAAATGATAGAAAGGAAGAATACTTTTCTTAAACCCAAGTCATAAAAATGCTCCTTTCTCATTAGAAATGTTGCTAGTTGGCTGGTAGCGCCTCGGCATTCCCACACACCCGCGGGGGCGCGAACCGGCTGCAGACACAGCCCTGCACACACGCGGCAGTCACACCCACAAAACTGTGAGGACGCCTCCACCCGGGAGGACAGTTCCGCCTCAACACAGACACCATGTTAGCATTGACAAGCAACTTGTCTTTCGGGATTTAAAAAAAGTCTACTTTCATTGTTATTTAGTTGATAATACAGCTAGTTAGAAAGATATATATTTCAAATTGATTAAATAATTAAATGAGTGATTATAATTAAACTTTATTCTTCAGAGCCCATGTACTCTGTTCTTTCTGTATTGAAATAATGACACCAAGGAATAAATTTAACCCAAAGATAGGAAAGTAGAAAGAGTGAAAATATTTAAATTCAGCCTTATCTTTTTAAAATGATAGTGAACATTTTAACATATCCCTTGGAAATAAGATTAAGCATAATTTGGTTAAAACTTTATATGTGCTCATTTAAATTAGAAAACCAATAATGCTCTTAAGGGAAGATTTTTGATTGCAGAAGTTATTCTACCTTCCTATATTTATTATTTATTATAGCCTTAAAAAAGCAATTATAATTTCTAAAACACCACAAGTCAAATTTCTATAATGGCCTACCAAAATATTTTGGAACAAAGCAGGCTGACTCTGGAAACACCCTTGAAAGACTTGTTGCATTAAATGTCTAAATGAGTAAAGTAGATAAAGATAGATATAAATGATTGATTTTATTTCTGGAAAAATGTTTTATAATTTCACGGAGTCTCTCTAAGGTTAGCATTTTTATTCTATTTTGCCCTCTTTTGTGAGTCTTATGGGAGGAACTGCCTGGCTAGCCAGCTCTTATTGCCTAAATATGCTACAGTGGAAAGATATATTGCATTTATAAACTGTAGGGCAAATGTTAGCTTGTGTAAAAATGCTAAAATAAAAAAATGAGCATTTGCACACTACTAACAAATACTAAGTCTGCCATATCTGTCCCTAAGTGTTGCAGAGGTTTCCAGTCCAGAGTTGTCATTAAAGATAAATAATATGAGTTGTTGTACAATTTCTTTAGCAATCCCTAGACTTCCTTTTTTATGCCATGAAAGTTTGAGAAACATAAACAGCTTTGAATTGCTATCGGTACTGAGCAAGTAGATTTTATATTGTTACTTGTGGTCTTCAGTATGATCAAGGAAACCATTTAATTCGTGTTATTAAGAAGGAAGTGATTAAAGAAGACCCTGATAGAATCAGGTAAAACCAATTCAGTATCTGTAAGATGTTAGAAAATTCAATATGTTTTATTTAAGCAGAATCATATATACCGTATATTAACTATTCCAAGCAATCTTTACTCAGCTCAGAAAGGCCAGATGTATGGGAATTGTAAAAAATCAGGATATGCATAAAAACTGTTCAAGTGCATAAAGCAGCCCCATCTGGAAGACATCTACCAGAAATGAAGTTGTACAAAACCATTCCATTGATAATAAAGCTAATTTTTATGGGTCTGACAAGTATGTAATTATGTTCAGTGGTGCTTTTCAGATTTTATCACAGTCAATAAACCGCAGTGGTAATTTCATTCCCATTTGACATATTTACATGGAAACATTTGATTGGAGGAATTAGTAACCCTGAAAGCCTTGATAGATATGTTTTAATGATCTGTGACCTCTGCAGTCCCTCATCTGTTTATTGTTGCAACAGGCGAGAAGTCGTTTCTGTGTGACCTCTGCGGCTTTGCTGGCGGGACCCGGCACGCCCTCACCAAGCACCGCCGGCAGCACACAGGTCAGTACCGAGCCTGCCCAGCCCTTCTCTGCAGAGAGGGAGGCAGGGCGTCCAACACCGCAGCCATGATTCTTGACGTCATCGGTTACTTTTCTTTTTAATTTTGATAACATCTGTGTACTGGAAGGGTCTACAGAAAATTCTAGTTGAATAATGTAAAATTTTAAATCTTCTGTTTTTATATATTTAAAAAGTAGACATATTGCATATTTCAGGAGTTAGGTATCCTCAGTAAATTTACCTGAAGTAGGAAAAAAACAACAGTTTGGCTTCCAAAGCTCAGATACAGGAGGCTGTTTTCTCTGTAGTCAAGACTCTGCCTTGGGCCTTGTGGGTGGGAACTGTGGAGTCCAGTCTTTCTCCGCTCACCTATTACCTAATCACCCACCTGCCGCCTCAGCTAGCTGCAGCTTATCGGCCACCCTCCCTCCCCACCAAGCCCCCTCCTGCCCTTCAGCCCATCTGAGATTAGATAGGATTTGAAGTCAGTGCTGTTTAGTTATTCTTGCTAAAGAATGGAAAGCAAACAAAGAAGCAATGTAAGAGATAATTATGGACATTGAATTTTTTTTCCTCCATGATATGCATTCTTGGTGATTCAACAATATACCAAGATTCCTTGATTTGGAACACTTAGGGATGCAAAGTTCTAAAAATTAATCAAATTTTATAACCTACTTAATCTAATTGTTTTTGTGAGTAATTATTTTCGTAATTCTAATTTATATGTGCCTGGGACAGTGCTACTTTATGGCAGTTGTTTCTTGCAATTATTAATAAAACCACTTTTTACTATCAAATGTGTCTTAGTTCGGATGATAGGTCATGTGGTAAGAAAACTGGGAACTAAATGTTGTACTTTTCTTTGAGTCCCCTGAGAACGTTTGAGTTTGGCAGTCATACTCAAAATGGCATGAAATTAAAGTACATAAAATACGTATGGTGCCTTATGATTCTTGGTATGTATTATATTTAACAGTTAGGTACAGGTAACATGAATGCCCAATATGGTATGTGCAAGATCAATGAAAATTAATGCCAAGCCATTCCTTTTAGATCTTGAGTGTATATGATTGAAATTTTCATAAGGGATAAGAGTTATTATTTAGTCAAAGGGAAACTTCCAATGTTTAGCATAATGTTGGAAACATAAACTTAACATTTAAAACATAAAACTCCATTTTAAGTTTATAGAAGCCACCTGTTCACACTATTTTAATCTACTGAGTTAAGGATTCACTGTAACAGATGACGTGAGGGACCCAGTGGATGGCAGTCGTCTGACCGCTGTCACGGAGAAGTTGGAGATATTTACGGTAACGGTGTGCTCACAAGGACTTCTTTAATGTTTTCAGTTTACTGGTGCTGAGACTGTTACTATCTAAACGTCATTGTAGCTTACTTTGTCCCAGCTGGTGCGGCCCTGGGGAGTAACAGACTCCCCTTCCGTGCCATTTCTGCCAGCGGGTTGTACCCTCTCCCCACTGCGGTGTGCTGGCGATGCTGTGATCGTAGGCGTTCCAGGTGGTAGATCGATCAGGAAGCCTGCATCGAGCTGGCACAACTTTGTATTTTATGTCAGGTCCAGAGGCTCCTTATTACTTTGCTATTAACTTTATACCATATAGGACAATGTCTCGCAGACAGAGGTATTTGTCTTTTTGGCATTTATCTGCCTCTGTGGCACAAATCAAACATGATTCTTTAATACCAAAGTCAGTTCTTAAGACTGTTTGCTTCAACAAAACAGCTTAGTACAACTCAGTCTAGGCACTTAGCTTTTATGCTGGATTTAAAATATTTAAGCAACACTCAACTTTCTTTTCCCCCAAGGCCAGACTTCTATGGTGCATTTGAAATCTATATTTCTCTGATGTATTCCTCTTTGACATGGTTTACCTTTTTAGCACACAGTGCCCACGCAAATTACAATCAGCCTGGAAAGGGATAGGTATCAAAAGTGTTCCAAATGGCGTAAATAATTCCCCACTGCAATGCAGACTGTCCAGGGGGCTGACACAAAACATCTTCCATTCTAAGATTTACTTTTATCACCTGTCAGAGACCCTTGATTCAAGGGCACGGGAGCAAATCCTCACGTGTAGTTGAAGAGTCTTGGCCAGCTTAATAACCACCAGCCTGCCTAAAGGAATGCGAAGTGTTTCCATGAGACGTGGTCAGCCTGTCTGACAGATGGTTGACACAC
The DNA here is from genome assembly GCF_000956105.1 of Propithecus coquereli. NCBI lineage: Eukaryota > Metazoa > Chordata > Mammalia > Primates > Indriidae > Propithecus > Propithecus coquereli. The sequence goes on from NW_012148574.1 coordinate 468,109, forward strand.
AAAAGGACACTGTGCTATGTTGACAGCCATTCTGGTGTTCCTCCTCTGTCCTCCTTTTACTTTCTATCAGTGTTGCCTAACAAGTAACATATTCCTTAATGGTTATTCTGGCCAAGATTATTGCTTCTAAAGGAAAGTGTAAAAAGCAACACAATTTAAATGAATATGTACTGTTATGTCATGTAAGAGAAAAATAGAAGGAAAGGAAATTTCACTCTTGTTCTGCTTTTGTGAATAGGGTGTAGCCCTGTTGATTTATAGATTACATCCTTTGGGAGTAGTGAATATCTTACTCATAGGTTTAGTCGTCCTCTGGCCTTGGAATGACAAAGGTTTCAGAGGCACTGGTCCCAGCGCACACCAAACCAGTTTGACCATTCCATAACAACGTGCATACCTCTTCATGTACTACTTGTCTGACTTCAGACAGTTAACAAATATTTAGCAAAGCAAATTCTTATTTCAAATTTATAAGAGTTTCTTTCAAACTTTACAGTCTAGAAGTTGGGTTTATATTTTTGATAATATATTGAGACTAACATAAAACTCCTTCTGTATTTCTGCAGTTTATTTTCTTGAATAAATTACCCATAAATGATAAAAAAAATTACCTAATTACATATTAGAGCAATAGTGTTGAACATGTAGCAAAATTGATGAGTTGCAAATTAACTATTAATTACAGATTTGAATAAACTGTTGTTTGTATAGATTGACATGGGGTTCTTACCCTGTCAAGAACCCAAACGTGTGAGCCTTCCTTAGCATAGTATTTTATGTAGCATAATATTTTTGTAGCATTACATTTGTCCTTGTCAGTCTGTATATAATTCGATATTTCTTAATATTTCACAATTTTATCTATAGTGTGGTCAAGGTAAATATAAAAATGACAGTTTATAATTTTCTATAATACTTAATGTAAATTATAGAGAATATAAATGGCATTATTCTTTAAAAGTATTATTTTTAAGTTCAAATTGTGATACATAAAAATGCCACAAAAGTTTAAATGAAATAAGCTACATTATACACATTTTTAAAAGAGCTTATGTTAAACTACCAAATCAAGAAAATCAAGTTTGGGATCTTTGATGACCTTTAATTTAATGACCAGTGTAGGCAGTGGGGTCTGTGATGTTCCCCTTTCACCTCCCTTCCGATACCTGCCAAATCCATGAAGAATGGATAGCTTTAAGGTGTCTACCAAGGCAATTACAATAAACAAGATAGCAGTGAGTTGTGATGCCAAAACATTTTCCAAACATTTAGGTTGAATGGAATAAGGAGACATCAGGATACATTTGTGAATTTGCATAATGAACAACATGTTTGAATTGCTT
>NW_012148574.1:471136-472902 GCF_000956105.1 Propithecus coquereli
ATTTACCCGAGGTGTAAGGAAGTATGTGTCTGTGCACTGAGTTGCATCTGAAGGTGCATAGTAGGTTTATTATGTGCGTTGTTTTGATAAATGGAGAAGCAAAGTTGGCAAATCCGTATAATGGAATACTATTCAGTAACGAGAATAAAGTATTTATACTGTAGCAACATGGATGAGTCACAAAGTAATTATGCTAAGAGAAAGAGGCCAGACCAAAGAGAGTACATGCTATATGTGTCCATGTTTATAAATATCTAGAAAATGGTGACTAATGGATACTGGCAGAAAGCATATGTATGGTGACTTGCGGATGGGACGAGTTGGGGGCAGGTACAAGGAATCCTTTGTGGTTGGGGGTTGTGTTCATTATCTTGATTGTGCTAGTAGGTTCATCAAAAACAAAACTTACCAAATGGCGCATTGTAAATATGGAAAGTTTTTGTGTGTCAGTTATACCTCATTGAATCTGTTTAAATGCTTTGTGTAATCTACCACATATGGTCAGTCTAGACAGATAATATGTCAGGTTACTAAAATAATTAATAATATGTGTGATTTTATCCAGACCAGTGCTTCTGTTTGTATTTCTGCTTTTCATGTGGACTGCGCTTTGACACTGTTGTGCAGTTACTAGTCATTGAAGTAAATGAACAAATTCAGTTCTTGTAAACATTTGCAGATATGCTTATTGTGGATGTTTATATATTTCTATGATATAGAATATTCCTGTGTCAAAATTGAAGAGATTGAACTATTTTCCTTTAGTCTTACACAATATCAATATCATATATCGTCCCTCAAATTAGGGCAAAATCTGCCATGATCATGAAAGTGAAATTTTGTATAAGTCAATTCATTACAGTTAAGTTGTCTGTACAATTTAAGTTACTTGACCAGAGGTTTAGAAACTGAGAACAAAGAGTTATTCAAGCAGACCTTGGGTGACCATTTGATTAGGATGCTATAGATGGGTTTTGTCCTCAGGACAAATGGCTAAAAGAGACAAAAATCCCTTTCAATTCAGATTTTTACTCTGTTTTGTATATAGTGAGGTTTTTTATAAGAATAAATCAAATAAAAATATTTCCTGGCAGGATCTGTTAAATGATTTCTTTATGTCATATTTGCTAACCATGCAAAGCCATTAATTATTTCTATATGCTAGCTGTTTATCTTTTTACTGGTTGTGAGCTCTTGATGAGAACGGCTTGTGTGCTCCGTCTTTCATCTTTGCGAGAGACTTGTTTACAATTACCAGTGTTTAGGCAGCTCTGTCACAATAATGATAAAAGCAACTGGTTATTGAGCACTCTGTGCTAAGTGTGCTCTTTCTATATTTTTTGTCATCTTTAATCCTCACAATTACCCTGCATGTTTGGTGGGATTATCCTCTTGATCTTGCTCAAGGGGTCTAACATGTAGCAAGTGAAATACAGCAAAGCTGGGATTGGAATTGAAGTCCACCTGGCTCCATCTGAGTACTCTACTCTGCTGCAACGAGGGACAAAATACCACCAGAGGAGATGTGTGTGCATTCAGTTAAATGTTACTACAGTTGTGGGTAGGCAGTGTAAATAAATTGAGAGAATGGAGGACAAATTTCTAAACATTCTAATTTTCAGGAAAGATGTAGTTTTGTTGAAGCCAAATTGATGTAGAGTAATTTTAAACTAAGATATTTCATTCTTCATTTTCTAAATAAGTCAGTATACTCATAAAGCTATCAGAAAAACATGGAAAGTAATAAATAACAAGAATTATTGAAC
>NW_012148574.1:472952-475491 GCF_000956105.1 Propithecus coquereli
TTTTTTTTTTTGAGAGAGAGTCTTGTTCTGTCACCCAGACTAGAATGTAATGGTGCAATCATAGCTCACTGCAACCTCAAACTCCTGGGCTCAAGCAATCTTCCTGCCTCAGCCTCAGCCTCCCAGGTATCTGGGACTACAGGTGTATGCCACCATACTTGGCTAATTATTTTTTGTATTTTTTGTAGAGACAGGGTCTCACTATGTTGCTCAGGTTGGTCTCAAACTCCTGGCCTCAGGCAACCCTCCCACCTCGGCGTTCCAAAGTGCTAGGACTATAGGTGTCACCTATAGTGTCACCTATAGTGGCCACCCTGCTGGCCAGCTTGAAGTCTTTAAGCCATCATGATCATGACAATATTGTATTGGCATAAAAATGGACAGATAGAGCAATTGAGCAGAATAGAGTCCTGAAATAGACTTGCGTGTATATTACAATTGTTTTCAATCAATACACCATATTTAAAGGTAAATCTAACAAAGAATATGCAGAATCTCTACCATGGGAACTTCAAAACACTACTGAAAGAAGTTAAAAAAAACCTAAATAGAGTGATATAACATGTTTATAGTTCAAAAGACTTAATATTGTTAAAACTTCAATTCCTCCCACATGGATCAGTCCAAATCCCATCAGTCTGTCTTTTTAAGAAATTGATATGTTGATTTTAAAATTTATATGGAAATGCAAAGGTCTGAAATAGTCCAAGAACATTGAGAAAAATGAGCAAATTTGGAGGACTTAGAGTATTTGACTTCAAGATTTATTATAAAGCCACAGTAACCAAATCATTCTTGTATTGGCATCAAGATGGACAAATATAGCAATGGAACAGAATAGAGATTACAGAAATAGACCTGTTCCTACATGGTCAGTTGGTTTTTGACAAAGGAGAAAAGGTAATTTAGTCTTTTCAAAGCACACTGTTGGAACAATTGGATATCCATATGCAGTAAATGAATTTTGATCCATACTTCATACCATATACAAAAATTAACTCAATGTTATAATGTAAACATAAAACTTAAAACTATGAAAATTCTATAAAAAAGTTGAAAAATCTTTGTGATCTTGGATTATCAAAAATTTCTTTGACATCAATAGCCTGATCCATAAAAGAAAAAATGATAACTTGAAAAATTATAAGATGAAAACTTGATAAAGTAATATCTTCTCTTTAAAAGACACTGTGAAGAGAATGAAAAGGCAGTCACAGACTGAGAGAAAGGACGTTTAAGCCACAAGTCTTGTAAAGGATTTGTATCCAGAATATGTAATGAATTCTCAAAACACAATTCTGAGAAAACAACCAACCAATTAAAAAAGAATCGAAGATTTGAGCAGATACTTCCTGGAAGAATATACATGTATGGAAAATAAGGACACGAAAAGATCTTCAGCATCCCTAGAGAAATGCAAATTTAAAGCACTGTCTATAGCAAGTGTTGCTGAGGATTTGGAGCAACTGGAACTTTCATACACAGCTGATGGGAATGTTTAACGGTCAAACCACTTTGTAAAACGATTTGGCAGTTCCTCACAAAGTGAAGCATGTGCCCACCGTATTACCCAGTCATCCCACTCCAGGGTATTTACCCGAGGTGTAAGGAAGTATGTGTCTGTGCACTGAGTTGCATCTGAAGGTGCATAGTAGGTTTATTATGTGCGTTGTTTTGATAAATGGAGAAGCAAAGTTGGCAAATCCGTATAATGGAATACTATTCAGTAACGAGAATAAAGTATTTATACTGTAGCAACATGGATGAGTCACAAAGTAATTATGCTAAGAGAAAGAGGCCAGACCAAAGAGAGTACATACTATATGTGTCCATGTTTATAAATATCTAGAAAATGGTGACTAATGGATACTGGCAGAAAGCATATGTATGGTGACTTGCGGATGGGACGAGTTGGGGGCAGGTACAAGGAATCCTTTGTGGTTGGGGGTTGTGTTCATTATCTTGATTGTGCTAGTAGGTTCATCAAAAACAAAACTTACCAAATGGCGCATTGTAAATATGGAAAGTTTTTGTGTGTCAGTTATACCTCATTGAATCTGTTTAAATGCTTTGTGTAATCTACCACATATGGTCAGTCTAGACAGATAATATGTCAGGTTACTAAAATAATTAATAATATGTGTGATTTTATCCAGACCAGTGCTTCTGTTTGTATTTCTGCTTTTCATGTGGACTGCGCTTTGACACTGTTGTGCAGTTACTAGTCATTGAAGTAAATGAACAAATTCAGTTCTTGTAAACATTTGCAGATATGCTTATTGTGGATGTTTATATATTTCTATGATATAGAATATTCCTGTGTCAAAATTGAAGAGATTGAACTATTTTCCTTTAGTCTTACACAATATCAATATCATATATCGTCCCTCAAATTAGGGCAAAATCTGCCATGATCATGAAAGTGAAATTTTGTATAAGTCAATTCATTACAGTTAAGTTGTCTGTACAATTTAAGTTACTTGACCAGAGGTTTAGAAACTGAGAACAAAGAGTTATTCAAGCAGACCTTGGGTGACCA
>NW_012148574.1:486876-488224 GCF_000956105.1 Propithecus coquereli
ATTGTTAATTAGCTTCAGCATCCAGCCTCTGTCTCCATTTTGGCGTGAGCACACAGCGTGAGGGTGTGGCAGGGCGCACAGGCGTGGTAAGGGATCCGGGCTCAGCTCTCATGAGCTGTGTGACCCGAGCCAAACTATTGACTAAAATGCCACTTTCTCATTTGTGATACATGTGTTATTAATGGAGCGACCTCAGAGGATGATGGTGAATATTAGATAGGAAATACATTGAAGTCACTTAGCCGCAGCCTTGCACGATGGCGTCACTTGATGAACCATAACCCTGTTTTCACTGTCATCCCAGGTGATGTTTTAGCATGGCCGTAGGTCTCACTTCAACTTTTAATCCCAGGAGACTGTTCAATGAGTTAATGCAGGAGTTTCAATGTCCTAAAGGTCTTTAGTGTGTTAAAATTTTATTTATACTACATGGCAAGGTGAATTTTTTTTTTCATATTTTTCGAAGTAGTTAAAAATATGTTAAATCCACAAGCAATTAGTAGATAATTGCTGATATACTTCACAGTTTCAGAATGCCTAGTTTGAAAACCACTCTTCTGCAATATAGTTTTAATACATGCATGGCCTGGGATTACCTTGATTCGCACTAATCAATTTATGACGTTTTTGGGCAGGTAGGCCATTTTCAGGTTTTTACTCTGAAAATGCTTGTGCCTAAATCTTTGTGTATATTCATGATTTTTTTAAGAATAAAGTTTTAGAAGTAAGGTTTAAGGCTTTTGATAGTCTTACTACAAAGGTCGTGATTTGATTCCCCCGCCTCCATCAGTACTGTGCTTTGAAAGACTCTTTGTATGCATAAATGTACTTCGAAGTATTTCAGGTTTCTTGCTTGGAAAGTGCATTGTCCTTTTTGCTAAGGTTAAGGCTGTATTACTTGTCCCCTGTCCAAGTTACCTCCCTGAAATAGCATCACTTCTGTTGAGTACTGCCTTGGAGCCAGCTGGATCCACCCCTGTGCTACCTCTCAGGTACTGCCTTAAAAAGGAGATGGGGCATTCTAAGTATATTGTTACTGTATTATGAATTAATACCTAAGACATTCAAATGCAGTGATACCTATCAAATTTCCTTTTGAAGTCCTTAATGTCCCTTATAAAAGTGTGATTTTTATCTTTAAAATTTTTGAATAATTTGATTATTGAAAGTAAATAGTTTGAACTTTCTGTTCATCCACACTTTTACCATTTTGTGTACATATGGATAGGTTTGCTTTTACCAGTGAACAATGGGCAATTTAACCTTCACCAGGAGCACAAAAAATCTGCAAATATAAGAATACTTCTGAAGTTGTGGACTCTGAATGAAATGTGGAAATTAGAACAGA
>NW_012148574.1:488274-491408 GCF_000956105.1 Propithecus coquereli
GATAAGACTTGGTGATTCTTTGAATGTGTGTATCTGTGTGTAGGTATGGGCAGGGTGATTAAGGGAGAAAAAGGTGTCAAATGAACCAAATACTTTGTTCAAGGTACCAGCACACTACTTCACTATCTTTGTGTCCTATGCAAGCCATTGAACTTCTCTGGGATAAAATGGTTACATTTTATAAATGTATGTATATACACACATCGTTGTGCACCGGGTGATGAAGGATACTTCAGTCCATGACAGACGGCATGTGCAGTGTTGGTCCCATAGAATTATGATTCTGCATTTTTACTGCACCTCTGCTATGTTTAGATACACAAACCTGCCATTGTGTTGCAATTGCCTGCAGTATTCAGAACAGTAACCTGCTGTACGGGTTTGTAGCCCAGGAACAGTGGGCTCACCACGCCATACGGCCTAGGTGTGTAGCAGGCTGCACCAAGTAGGTTTGTGTACCTGCACTCTAGGGTGTTCACTCCAGATGAAATCACCCAAGGACGAATTTCTCAGAACATTTCCCATCGCCAGGCGCTGCACGGTGCGCTCATCGTCTCCATTGCGCTCTCTTCCCCACCCCTTGTATCTGCACAGCGTTCGTGTACTTTAACATGGTGTTGCAAGTTTACGTGTTTCTTTGAGGCCTCTGTACCTTTTACTCAACTTAATGAACTGTAATTTTTTTTTTTGCTTCTAGCACTTTTTTAGTAGTATCTATTTATAGCTTGCCTTTTTCTTCATATTTAGCATTAAGATTTTAATAAGTTGTATATTGTATGTTCAAAGTATATCTCTGTTATATGTCTTCCCACTGTTTTTTTTAATGGTTCTAATGTAACAAAGTTAAATCATTCTAAATACTGTGCTAAACCATACCTATAATTTAGGTTCTTATTTGTGTAAAATATATTTTAACTATATTACTTATACCATGCTTATATTCTAAAATAGAAATAAAAATCAATGATATCTTCTAATTTTCTCACTCTGAATAAATATTCAAATATTCTAAATGTGTGGAGTCTGCTGAACTGTGTGCTTCACATTTCATGAAAATAAGCTTTTTAAAATTGTCAATACCTGGGTTAGCGCTTCATTTCCAGTTGTTGTTATTATTCATATGTAGCATTTCTTGGTATATTACAGGAGAAAAGCCTTTCAAATGTGACGAGTGTAACTTTGCCTCTACAACGCAGTCCCATCTGACGCGGCACAAACGTGTGCACACTGGAGAGAAGCCCTACCGCTGCCCCTGGTGTGACTACAGGTAAGGACGCCCTGGGCGGTGACATCCCGGGGGCTGCATGATGGACCGAAATCCTGTTAAATCACCAAAAGAAGTATAGTTTTTCTAATCTACATGAATTAGCATACTTTCAAGCATGACCTGTGTATTAGGTTGGAAGTTTATTTTTGTACCTAATTTTAGTGACTTTTTTTAATAGACTTTATTTTTTAGAGCAGTTTCAGGTTCACAATAAAATTGAAAGGATGGTAGAGAAATTTTGCACACGTCCCCTACCCTCACCCGCGCATAGCCTCCCCGTGTCAGTATCCCCTACGGGAGTGGTACATTTTTTACGGTTGATGAACGTGCACTGACATCATTATCACACAGGGTCCAAAGTTAAGATTCAGTCTGGATGTTGTCCAATTTGTGGGTTTGGACAAATTTATAAGGACATGTGTCTACCATTGTAGTATCATGCATAGTTGAGTTACTGTTTAAAAAATATAAAGTTCTTTTCCATTTTTTATAATCTTAAGATTTAGGTTTCATAAATTTTTGTTACCCCTGAATTTCCATTGATTTTATTGTGTTGCTCAAAGTAAGGAACTATTCCAATTAATCGGCTATTCAACCCCATATATGTTGTCTCATCTACTATGAGTGAAGCACTCATTTAGACAATGAAGATGATACAGGAACTATTTCCTGCCCTTAAAAGGATATTGTAACATAATAGGTACTAAATATTCATAAATGATTATAATACATATTTGAATGGGTCAATAAAGAGGCCAGGGGAGTGCGTAGAGAAGGATCATGTGGGTCCCAGATGAAGTTCTGACAGAGGAGACAGCATCTGACCTATGGTGTAGAACGTGGTAAAGTTGTTTCAAGGACACGACGTATGTTCTAGATAGATGAGAAGGTGATGACACCACAGAGTTTTCAGGCAGCTGAGTGATGGCTGTCTTAGGAGGCTTAAACTCGAGAGTGAGAGCCTTCTTCATTCTGGGCCTGAAGCTCTCCGTTGTCCCTGCTACACGTGATGACATGAGAACGTTGAGGGGGTGTCTTTAAATGCAGCCCACTGCTGAATATTAGAATATGTATGTTACATCTGAAGCCTTCTGTTTTTTTTTTGTTTTGTTTTGTTTTTTCTGAGGCAGAGTCTTGCTCTGTCACCTGGGCTGGAGTGCCATGAGGTCAGCCTAGCTCACAGCAACCTCAAATTCCTGGGCTCAAGTGATCCTCCTGCCTCAGCTTCTGGAATAGCTGGGACTACAGTTGCTCACCACCATGCCTGGCTAAATTTTTTCCATTTTTAGTGGAGACAGGGTCTCACTCTTGCTCAGGCTGGTCTTGACCTCCTGACCTCAAGTGATCCTCACACCTCAGCCTCCCAGATTACAGGCATACACCACTGTACCTGGCCCAAAGCCTTCTTTAAAAAGTAGATTTTTGTATTTCTTTGGATCTAGCCTGTGCATTCAGCAAATATATTGCCATAATCTCTATTATCACCCACATTATTGCATTAAGTTTTATGTGAAAGGTCATCGAATAGTACAGAGATATTACAGATATATTTCATTCATTAATTATTCATTCATTCAACGTTTTATGTGTTCTATCTTTGCTTAACACTGGATTTGTGTTTCTTGGAAATTTGGTAAAATGGTGATTCAATTAGAGGTAGGCATAGAAATTCTAAGGTGCTGATAATAGAGATTCTTTAAAAAATAAACATTATTGAATCCTCATTTTCCTTATTAAAGGGATCATACCATAGTTGCCTTTCCTGTAAAACACAGAAAAGCAATTAGAAAATTATAGAAATTCCCTCTAATTATCACACTTGGCTCTTAGGATTATATTTTTTCAGTCTGTACTCTATGCATGAAGT
>NW_012148574.1:493898-494473 GCF_000956105.1 Propithecus coquereli
CATTTTTCTGTATTTTTATTTTCCTTTATTTCATATTGTCACCTCTATATTGAGAAAATAAAATAGAAAAAACTTTAACATGTTATAGTAAGTACTCTTTTCAATAGCGTAAAATTCTTACTTTCCCAGAGGATTTGTCGATATCAACCTGCATTTTATTTCACCCATGACAGCGACTTCCACAGGAGAGCAGCTGTATTTCACTAATGTGGCTGCAGTTGGGCTTTGGTTTAACGTGAAACTTATTCTCCCATCGGCTTCCTTTTTTTTTCTTTAGGTTCTACGGAGGGAAACACAATAAATGCATATTAAACAATAAGCCACTAATAAGTCATAAAAAGTAACAGTACTGCCTGCAGTGTTAAAAATATTAAGTGTAATCCTATATTGCACCGAAGTGTTGTTTAGTGAAGTATAGAAAACTAAAATTTCCTGCCAAACTCTTGCGGTTTCATCATCTGTTCACTGTGTCCGTGTTGCTGAAGTTGGGGACGACTCGGTGTTCCTTACGACTTCCTTTGGCCATACTGTCCCTCAACTGTGTAACTACCTAAGTACTTCTAACCTTGCATACT
>NW_012148574.1:495224-502545 GCF_000956105.1 Propithecus coquereli
TAATTAAAGAGTAAGGAAACCTTCTTAGATATTATGGCATTAAAATTCACTATACCGTGGGATTCATTGTTCTCATCTTCTGTTCGTTTCAGCAGCGTTCTGAGTTAGGGCTACTAAGTCCAATGGGAATAATTTTCTTCTTTTGGATAATCTCTTCAGAGACTTTTAATTTTCCTTTGACTTCCTGTGCAGGTTCATAGGTTGTACATGAAGAAGCAATGGATAGGACAAACTTGAATTTGCCCCTGAACAATGACAATGAGAAAAAAATAGATTTTTGTCTTTGCGTAGCCGTAGGTCATATATACCGAGAGAGAAGTGAAATTATACATAACAAAATGAACAGCACACAAGTTCTTTTCCGAAGAATCAGAAGTTGCATTTATTTCTTTTGGGTGATTTTGAAGTTCTTAAAGAATAAAAGCACTACATAAAAATAATGAAAATGTAAATATCTAGTATTAATATTAGGTAGAATTTATATTTGAAGTGATTTGATCAATGCCACAAGCCTGGTTATGGCAGAATAGACTTTAAATCAAAAATATTCTTGTCGTTTAAAGTAGCAGTCAATACTTTTTCATTATTTAATTTATCTCAAGTCTATATCTCTTTATATTTTACTCTATTGTATCAATAACTGCTAATCTTGTTAATGGAATAAAAAAACAAATGCCCTGGGATGGAAGATTAAGTCTAAAAATCCAGTTACTTTCCAAATTTTTCTAGGATAATGATGATTGCAAGGCTTTCTTCTGGAAAGCAGATGTGTCTGTTGTACTATGTGTGTCCTGCCTACTCCTGGTCACGCTGCCCCATCCTGCTTGCCACCTCTCTCAGTTCAGCGAGCCACAGGTAGATGTCAGTGTCGTGGCTGCTTTGGGAAACCCTGTTTGGTCCTTGGCAAGCATAAATATTGCTTAAAAAGATTCTCTTAGAATGTGTCATGATGAGACTTTATGGAGTTGTACTATTGTTCACGTGGAGATGTTTCTGGTAAGTTTAGGTGGGGTTTTTTTTGAGAGGGTTCTCTAACAAAAGGAAATGAATGTCCTCATAATAGTATCATCTTCTCAGATTTTCTGTAATGAAGTATGGAAGTTGTGTGTTAATCTATTTTTCCTCTCCTTAAGTATCTATCCTTTGCAGCAGAAATTAAGTTCTTCCTGAATAAAATATTTCCTATTTTTTCTCTGCCATTTTGTTAGTGAATTTTATCTAATGAGTTCTAATTGTGTGTTTTGATTTGGTTTTGTATTTTCTATAATGTTTTTGTCTAATTTTACTTTGATGCAAGCTTGCTTTATGCATACTTTTCTTCCCTGCCCTATAACACACAAGCACACAGCCTTTTTAAATTCTTTGGTTCAGCCTAGCAGGTTATGTGCTGATATAGCACAAGTATTTATGTCAGGCCTTTAGTTAACACTAGTAAATTTTAATCTAAAAAAATCTTGTTTATGTAGAAAGTCTTACAGACTTGAAAACTAATAGATTCCATAGCATTAAGAATTATAAATTGATTCAGATTTCTTTAAAATGAAAAAAATCTGATAGTACTTTTTGTTTATCAGTTACTAGTAAGTTGTTTTGTTTGTTGATGTAGCTGAAATAGGCATTGAGATCACAGATTAATTAGAAGAGCCATTTTGAACACAAAGTGACCATACATTCCCTCTGCTATCTCTTAAAAGTAGAATCCAGATAAACATGTTTATTTAACCTGCTGTTGTTGAATCCCAAATCCAGTCATTATAAAAGGACCAAAGCTATCTTTGGGGATGGTCTTTCTACAAGGAATTACTATGGACAGTCCCTTGGGTGGTAGTTAGATATATCTGTATATATTGCGGTAGGAAGAAAGGCCTTAGAGATGAAAAAAAATAGAAAATATTTTTTGGGCAATAGTCTGTTGCATAATAAGTTATTCCTCAGACACTAGAGCTATTATCACACAGCAAAACACTTTACTATGTAACTATCTATATCTTCTAGCATTAGAAGCTCATACAGTGTAGCTTATTAGGAAAACACTCTAATCACCCAGAGGGTCTGACAGCAGTCGGTAGACTACCTGCATGCATCTCCACAGTGTGTGGCTAGATTAAACCTCAGAGTGGATCTGAGAGAAAAGAACATAACAAAACAGAGTAACTTTGAAGTGCTTAAAAGTTTGAGTAGTTGTCATGTAATCAGTCAGAATGCTAAGACATTAGTTATTTTATTTTCACCTCCTTTGTTTCAACATATTCTGAAATATTGCCTCTCTGGGGCCTATGCAAAAATCCTGGAAGAAAGAAAGACAGAAAAACTTGGAACATTTGGACTATGGTGATGCAATCATTTTTATAAGGCAGAGGAAATCAGAGTAGCTTTATGTATCAGCATATCATCTTACACATTAGACTCCCCGCGTGGAATAGGATGCCGCCTTCTGTGTGCTAACGTGTATTGTGTATGTTTTGGCTTTTCCTTAAGAATTTCTGTAAAGACAATAGTATGTCTTCTATGAAGTTCACATCTTTATCTTCTCATTTAAAGGAATGTAGCACAGATTCTTTGGCTTTTTCCTGTTTGTATTATTTTTCTACTCATTGCATTTATGAGAAGATCTAGAAAAGGAACTTCTGAGTTTTTTATTTCATTTTTGTTTTTCAGTAAAGTGTTATGTTGTTCCTTACTACAGAGCTACAAGTGAGCTAGAATTCAAATAAACTAGAATCCATTAGTCAGTGATGCAGTATGTAACCTGATACTTTTTCCTACAGGACATTTTAGCCTAATATTAATCTTTCCTCTTACTCCTTAAACTTTAATTCCTTATTCTTAATTATTTTGGCTTGAATCTTGCTAAACAACCCTAGTCCTTATTTTGTGTCTTTTATATTAGCTATAATATTGTTTGGAGATCTCTCACTATGTATTATAGGTTTTGAGTTTATATTGATTCACTTTACTTGGTCCTTTCTTTCCTTAATACATTTTGTTTCTTAATCTTAAATTACAACTTTTAACGCATATATGAGATGTCATACAACAAGAATTTTCCCATTGAGAAAAAATGTAGTACATTTTCAGAGTCTGTGCTTAAATGAGACAGTATCTTGGATTGAATTGTTGTGGGGAGTGGTTGAAATTTAAATGTAAGAAATTTATTCTGATCCAAAAACCTCAGATATCATAATTTTAGTTAAAAGTAAGACTCTGTTTTACTCACCACTCCACATGATACTTTGTCTTTGATTTAAAGTTAGCTGCTCACTTTGGAAAGCCTGATGGTCAGGCATGTGAGATTATACGGTAAAAGGAGGCCAGAAGTGCACGTGGGCTGTCCGTGCTGGGTAGTCTGTTTTTTCCAGAGGCAGCGCATAGCCAGTGGAGAGTGCTGTGCAGGAGCGTGACACAGTCACACTTTACTTTGCAAAGGTCACTGGTACAGTGTAAATTATGGGTCAGAGTGGGACACAGCAGGAGATGGGGGATGATTTCAGAGACCGTTGCAACAGTACATGCAGAAAATGATGAAGGCCTAACCTTGGGCTAATGCTGTGGCAGGGGGGTAGAGAGAGGCAGGTAAACGGTGGTAGAATGAACGGACATGTTGGCCAAATGAATAATTGGGGGGTGTCAGACAGCCACATGTCGTTCTTTCGGGGCCTTGGCCAGGGATACTGGGTGAGTGACGATGCCAGCTACTGGGGAAGGAATGCCCTTTAGGAAAACGACACCAAGCCTGGTCCGGGATGTGCTGACTGCGGTACGTCCATGGGATGCACAAATGAAAACGTGTCAATAGGCGTGTAGCTGGGTACTAATCTCTGTGGAACTTGAAGGCAACAATATAATTGATATTTCCTGTGGAAAACGTGCAAGATGGAAAAGCAGAGGGGCAAATAGCCAGTGCAAACGAGACTGAGAAGTAAGCTCATGGGGGTGGACGGGGCCTCCTGGAAGCAGAGCATCTTGCAACCAGCAAAGAGTAGTCAGCCCTGCTAGGGGCCGAATGGCATAGGAACATGCAGCCCACCAGCTGCAGTCACTAAGAGCCACTGGTTCTCTTGGGAAGACCAGTTTTAGCAAAGTGATGAGAACAGAAGCCAGCTTGGTGGACAGAAGCATGTTGCCTGGAGCTCACAGAAACTTTGCCTCGAGACTGCTCTGTGAAAATGCTGGCACAGGCTAAGGAGAGAGGGTGGCAGCTGGCAGGCAGGTAGATGGATGCACCCAGTCTTTAGGTTTGCTTTCATTTGTTTGCCTAAGATTACTTTGTAAATTTTACTTAAATGTGTATACGCCAAGGTGAAAGAGCCAATTGAAACAGCGAAGCCGAAAACTGCATTATACACGCCGGCTAGGAGAGTGCATGTGTGATTTGGGTTTCTGAAGCAGAGGGGTGCTCCTGACAATTAAATCCTCAGAGGACTGCTGGGAGCACTCACGAGTCAGGCCAGGGCCTTGCTCTTGTCAGATCGGTCCTCTCCAGATGGAGAGCTGTGGCTTCAGAACCTCAGTCTTTCTGTGCAGCTGTTGTAGTGGTCGTGCACATCATGGGGGTACTGCGCAGCGTCACGTTCTATCTTCTTCGTGTGCGAAGTTTTCAGTCAAGAAAATAGAGATTGTGTAATAGACATTCTCCAACCCCCAACTCACACACCCAAAGTTTGGGATTTTATTTGCTTTATATGGAGAATTCCCACAAAAGGCTATACTGTTTTACTATTGTTCCTTATTTTAAAAAGTTGCTTGCTGCTAGCTAACAATTCAGTGTAATAATTTAACGAATATTCATTTCAAATATAGTCTTCTAAAATGTGACATCTTTTCTGTGACTCGTTCTAAACAACTTTTGCTTATGTCTCAGGGTTTTTCTAAGATCAGTAAATCGAACAGGACACTCTAATGACATTATAAGCCAGTTGAGGGGCGCCTAGTCATCGTGGTGACACCTGACTCCTGCATATATTTGCAGCCCATTCGGTTTGTTTTTACCTACCTTTTGTTTGGCTTATTCCAAGTAATTATGAACATCATATAACACTTGCATGAACTTAATTATATTATCTGTGCCCTTTAGTGCTAAAACTTCAGTTAAAGACTGTTTTGGATTGACCCCTACCTTCTTCAAATTGCTATATTTCTAGAAATACATAATTCTACTGGAGTGTATCATACGAAGAGAAATGTAATAGGATCATGGCGGTGTTGGAGTTAGTGTGCGTATAACATGAAAAGAGAAAGCAAACATGTCATTCTGTAGGCCGAGATAGGGAACATGATTTGTTTTCATGACTTAGGGTGTATTATAACTGCTGAGTGTTGGTGTCAGTTGTACTAAACCACTAAAAAGTAGAAATAAGTCATATATACTGCCCCACAGGTTGATGTATGCTATTTTTGTATTCACTAACATCTTCTGTGGGTTTCCTTTGATTCTATTGGAATTTTTACTGCTTTGTTTCATTAGAAATTATGGTTAACACAGATTATTGTGGCTGAATTTTAATTTTTGGTTTTAGCTTTTTTTCCAGCCTTAAAAATAAAAAGTATATTTCTGTTTGCAAATTGAGATAGTTCTGTTTTGTACATCTCCTCTCAAATTTTTGGCTCCATTTTTTAAACTACAAATAAAGGCGGTAGAAATAATTACCACAGAGCTCCTAAAATAGGTTATTTCTAGAATTGGCGACAATATTTTATTAAATTGTGAGGAAGCCGCCTTTTCCTAGGCTAACGTGGCTTTCTCAAGGAAAAGAGACCAGATAGACTCCAAGTAGGAGGGGCTGTGACGAGTCAGTGTGTCATGTGGAATGTGTCCTCTCAGGCTCAGGGAACCGGGGGCTGTGCCTGAGAAATATATGGACGATATCAGCATATGTATTTTTCTAATTACATTTTCCTTCCAATCAGTGATTTCTGTATGGGCTTTGAAAAATGATGTTAGGAATGTAATAATTATACAATCCAAATCTTACTTCTTGAGTTATATGTATGTACTTGTTTTTAACTACACATGCACACACGTATGTTATTACCTTCCTTACATCTCCTCTTTAAAAAAAAATCTTAAAACACTGTATGCTTTGATGTAATAAAGACTCAAAACAAGAACAAGGTTTCCGTTTTATTTTTAAGGTTTTTTTTTTTTTTTAGTTTAAAAGTGGAATATATGTTTTCTTTAGCTGTAAAAGCACAATCAAGGCAACATGATAAGTGAGTCAGTGTTGTAAAAGTAAAACTAATTTTGCCTTCACTCACATGAGCTATAGAAGGAGGAAGCTTTATTGTCCCTGGGAAGGTGATAAGGCAGAGTAATTGTATATTATACTGTCCTGGAACATCTGCCTGAAGACTGTTGGAGCAATTCATCTATCATGGACGATGCAGCATGTTTTGTCTTCTTGCTTTAACCCGTCCCCACTGCTGGCCTGCGCGGAGGTTTTGATAGGGACTGCGCCTGGGCCGGGGCTCACATTAATCAGTCCCCTTGTTCAACACTCCAGCTGACATAATTACAACCTGCGCACAGCAGTTATTCAAGTCGAGTCCTTGTCACTCGTGGTGCGAAACTACACAGCTCAGATCCCGGAGGAGATTGCCTTATCACACAGAACAAGGGCTCGCAGGAGTCGAAGAGAATAGAAATGGGAAAATGTCTTCCGGGAGTACTATATATTCCTTTAAAATAAGACATTCGAGAGACTTACAAGGGACAAAGGGAGGCATTGTGTGCAGGGACCGAAATGAACCAGTTATTATTTTTAAATGGATTGTATGGAGCATTTTCGTAAAAATGGACATAGATTATTAAATAAATTCAGTGGTCCCTCATCATCGGTGACTCTTCTCTATTTTTGTCTTCAAAGGTGTTGACATAACATTAGAATTATAAAAGGTTTACATACTCTTGGTAGGACCCAATTTAATAAAATTAATAAAATATGCATTTTAAATCTAACATTCAGCAAGTATAGACTTAGCTTTGCAAGGCCTAGAGTTAAAGCTGGGAAAGTCTTTCAAAAGACTTTTCAAAGATGATTAAGTTCACTGTTCCTATGGCAATGGAGTATAAATATTTGAGAGAAGAGCCAGAAAATAAACTTTCTATCCAATCATTTGTTGCACCTCCCTGCTCTCACCTCCGCTGGGTGGATTACCCGCCAATTCTTCCAATATACCAGATGTGAAGGATGGACCTCCTTTCAGCCACTGAAGTAGTAGCGAAAATTTTATGGCAGCCCCTGCCCTCGTCCCTAATAGACTCCACGAGTCTATGAGCATGTCGCGATTTATGTGATCAGATCTGCCAGACTACCCATGGCTC
>NW_012148574.1:503310-505256 GCF_000956105.1 Propithecus coquereli
TTTGTTGTTGTTGTTCCAGGAGGCTTCTTATCCACCTGCCTTTCCTGGTTTTATAATATCTCACTTTGATGAATCTGACTGGTTAACAGAAATGGAAAGAATAAAACCTATCCTCTAAGGAAATAAATATGTAGAGATGAAAAGTCGAGGGTCAATATTTATTTCAAAGAGTGGCAAGACAATAAAAGAATTTCTACCAGCGGTTTTTGCCATCTAAGCAGGAGATTAGTGAAAGGAGGAGAATGCAATATGTAGGGCTTATTCAGCATTTTGATTTTCATAGATTCCAAGCTTCATGTGATATTGTTAGCTCAACCTTGGAAAAAAGTTTTGTAGACAAATTTGGTAAACACACGAAATAATGTATTTCTTGTGCACCCCCTTCAGAGTCACAGTGATTGACATATTAAAGACTCTCAGAATTCCTGTAGTAAAGAAATATAATTTTGTTTACTGAAATATGTCAAACTTCTCTGGCCATGGAGGCCTTTTCCCAAAGCTCTAGAAGTATCATGCGGACTCTTTCTATGTCACTGAAAGGTGGGCAACCACTAACGTCTGCTGCACGTTTTTTAGATAAGAGGCTTTGAGATACTAGTTTCTCGTCAGCATCTGTTTTAAGGCATGTAGTAATTGCTTAAACGTACCATGTTCTGTTTTACTTCTGTGAACATTGAACTTGTTGAGGGTGTCAGATCAAAGTCTTCCAGGTTGCTCTTCATTTCTCACAGCAGTTACTTTTTGTTCTCCTTCTTTATACTGATGATATATTGGTATATTAAGAAGTGAAATGGTTAATGAAATGTATTTTTTCTCTTTGGGGCTAAAGAAGAAGAATCAGAGAGAGATCAAGGTTTTCTAGGGCTTGCCCTTGTCAGTGGCTTCTCCTCCCTTTTTGTGATGTGAGTGACAGTCCAGCTCTGGCCTCGTGTTTAAATCACTATACAAAGTGAGTGGGACTATTCTTGAAACACTAAATTCTAAAGAACTAATTTGGGTTTCTAACAAAAGTAGCTCAGTGGCACTTCCTACCATTTCTTCCTTGCGACTTTCATTGTTTTCTGTAGAGTGGAAGGTGGAAAGGAGGTTGTTAGATTTGAAGTAGGTACTTCCTCTAATTGGTGTGGATACCATGAGCAGAGATTTGAATAGAGCAGTAATTTAAGAAGTGAACGTGGGAAACACGAATGGCGAACAGAAGATGTGAAGGTGCACGTGCTCCTGGGGGTCCAGCGGGGCCGTGGGCCGGGCCACGCCGATGGAGACGTGCGCCTGCCCCTCATCTGTGTCAGCCGAGGTCAGTGGAAGTCAGGAAAGCATCGTGAGTAGTGTGGAGAACAAGACAGTCGAGACAATTTTGAGACCGTGAGCAGCTAGAGTCACTGGAGGGGAGACACAGTCCTGTGAGGAGACATGGGGGATTTTCAACTGTGTTTCAAAGTTTTCCTTCTAGCATGCACAGCGCAGCCTTTCGCTAGTGTTCTCGACGTACGTAACTCATCTCTCCCGTCAGATCCCGCTCTCTTCGGTGGCATAAATATAGCAGGAACTAAATATATTTTAATCAATTAGATTTGAAAATACGAAGTCAGTATGTGGAAAGTAGATTTTTCTTGTAACCATATGTACTCCACATAAACCGAAGCAGTAATTAGTCTTGAATTCCTCGTATTCTGGAGTGCCCAAGAGTGGGTCTGAAAGGCAGGCCTTGCTTCCGTGGCAGGTGGACCGGGCCCTGATGTGCACAGGCTTTCCGTGGGTCACACACAGGCCGGCGCGGGGACTGCCCCTCAGGAGCCCCTGCGCGAGCGCGCGTGGTGGATGTGGACGCTCGGACGGCAGCGTGCCCTGGAACCCGGAGAGTCACGTCCTCCCAGAGTAGTGGCAGAACCAAGAGCGCCTCAGTTGTCATCCACTTCTGCGCCAACTTACAAGTTTGTGTTTCT
>NW_012148574.1:507028-508069 GCF_000956105.1 Propithecus coquereli
CAATCCTCTAGCCTCAACCTCCCAAAGTGCTGGGTTTAGAGGTGTGAGCCACCTGGCCTACATTGTGGATTTTTAAGAGGAAAATACAGTATTCAATGTTGTCCTTACTTTCCTGAATACAGATCTCCCCACTTTTATATTTATGGTTTTTCTTAACGTCTGTTAGCATCTTCAGGGATAGTATTCTTTGGAGAAGGATTTTACAGACTTTGTACAAATTTCATATATTATTTTCAGTTCATTTTTATTGTACTTATGATTTTCTGACTTACAGAATTCTACACTATTTGGTCAAATCTATCTATATTTGACTTTGTGATTTCAGCCTTTATTATAATTAGTATATAGTATATGTCTGAATAAAAGGCAGAGTTGGCTGGGCATGGTTGCATACACCTGTGATTCCAACACTTTGGGAGGCTGAGGCAGGAGGATCACTTGAGCCCAGGAGTTCGAAACCAGCTTAGACAACATAGGGAGACCCTATTTCTACAGTTTTTTTTTTTATAAATTAGCCAGACATAGTGGCATGTGCCTATAGTGTCAGCTACTTGGGAGGCCTAGGCAGGAGAATCACTTGAGCCTAGGAGTTGGAGGTTACAGTGAGCTCTGATGACACCACTGCACTCCAGCTTGGGCAACAGGGTGAGACCCTGTCTCTTGATTAAAACAGAGTTTTTCTCCCTTAAATAGTATTTCGGAAAGAGGTATATACCATATATTCTCATCTTGGATTCTTGTATTTTGTTGTAAACAAGCTTTAGAATAAAAAAGCAATGGAGTAATGGGTTATTATGTGGAGTTCATGATATACTCTTGGAGGACAAATGGAAAAAACAGCTGTTATAATGTTATGTGATTGGGTACGTGCAGCTGAAGATAGAATTTCCAGTGTGTCATTTTTGGATTCACAATATGCTGTATCTCAAACTAACGGAGGAACTGAATATGATATGCTCTTGAAAACTGTTAGACGGTCCCAGAAGTGACTTTAGTGATGACAGACCCTTATGCATATGAAGAGTTTGAATAGTTATTTTA
>NW_012148574.1:508119-508950 GCF_000956105.1 Propithecus coquereli
AGTTTATATCTTAGGCTGTCTTACATAAATTGTGAAACAAGCTCTGGGTTTATATATTGGAGCACATTCTTCTAACCTACAGTAAGCTTTAAAAGCAACTTACAAGGAGCTTGATATTCCTCTCTACCATGGAAAATGTTCAATCTTTCTTAGGTTGTTTTTTTGCTTCAAAAATTCATAACTAAATAATGCTGGTTAAAAAAAATGTGATAACTTCTTAAGTTTAATTTACATAAATATTTTCTTTAGATTATTCCTCATTCATTTTTGAATATTATTACCAAGATATAGTAGAAATCTCCTTTTATATAAATATGTATAATATTATATAGTTTGATACACTTGTTTCAAAACTTCCACTTAACTACAAAGTAATTCTTTTCAAGGATGTGCATTCAAAAAGTATATTATCAACAGGCAGGAAAAGAAATTGCATATCTGTCTAATTAATTTTGTAAATATGATACACACATATGTACTCATGCATGTAATATAACTGGGGAATTGATTTTTATTCAAATGAATAGAAATTGCTTTTCATATATGGTAAGAAAATTGCTAATTATGACCCAGATAGTTGAACTGTTTGCATTTAATAGACTATTAAAAAAAAGGTAGTAATAAAAAAAGAACCAAGTACCTACTGTATTATCTGAACGTTCGATATCATTTACCTTAATCCTCATGACAGCCTTCTGAGACACATACAGTAGTCCCATAAAGAAACAAAAAAAATGTTCTGTGGTCAGAAACTAAACATATTTGAGCAGAACTTTCAAAATTTTTCTGATTTCATTTCACATTGTGAATTTTTTTTTTTTTTTTTTTTTT
>NW_012148574.1:510395-524214 GCF_000956105.1 Propithecus coquereli
TAATTTTATATTCAGAGTCATATTATATTTAGATTCATACTCTATTTAAGTATATGTGACCTAGATTCACTTAAATCTCTTTTAGTTACTTTTGTAATCCTTTTTTAAGCAATTATGCTATATCTATCTGGAATTTATTGTGAAGCCTCTTGAATTTATCAAAGAAGAATTTATGCCACTATTGTAATGCCATGCATTGACTAAGCCATATTTTACCCCCTGAAATTGATTGCCACTATCGTTGTAATTACCACCCAATTTCCCAATTTAATGATTGTAGTTTTGTTAAGTATAATAATTTTCAAAAGTGCAATGCTTCACTTTGAAAAACATTTTTATTCTTGGCTTTGACTGTATTTGTAGTTTTTTTTCTGTATTTTAATTACGATTAATACTTGGATGTGCTGTCCTATGACACAATTGAAGTGCTGCAGGTCTTCCTAAATGCCCCAGGATCACTATGCCCAGCTCCAGTCCCCTTGGCAAAGTCATCGTTAATTAGTTTGATCCTCATAAGCCTTGTTACACAGCCATGTAAGTTTGTAATATGTGTGCATGTATGTGCTTGCATGATTACTGTACACACATATCTGTATAAGATCATTGATTTGCTATGGGTGGGTGTGTATGACACACATCCAGTTGCTTTTAGTACATGTTTTGCATCTAGCTTTTCTCGCTTGATCTGTGGTGGACGTTTTTCTCTGCCAATATGGGATGTGATGTATATATTTATGTATGTATACGTGTATAAAGACAAGTATTTGTATAAAATTATTTTACTGCCACATAGCATTTCATAATACAGCCTATCCCTTATTGGTGGTTGTTAACAACTTTCACTGTAATAATTTTGAAATGTTGCCCACTTATTTTATAAACCAATTACCTGTCACTCAAAGTTTTCAAAACAATCTTATTAGAATTTTAATTGTAATTATGTTAACTTTATGGATTGTTCTAGAAGGAACTGATGTCTTTAACATTAACTCTAACCTTGCAGATATGTGGTGTATGTCTCTGTTTAGAAACTCTCCTTTATCCATTATTTTTTCACATCTCATTTAATTCATGTGTTTTGTGTTGCTTTTGTGAAAGCAATGTTTCCTTGTGTATGATGAAAGGGAGCTTAAGTGCACATAGCCATAAAATAAACACTTGGCCACCTTACTCAATTCTGCTTTTAGTTCTTTTAGCCCCACTTCCAGGTAAACTACCGTTGTTGTTTTTATGAATCTTTGTGAGACTTCTTCAGTCCTATCGAGAGCAGTGCATGATACATAGAAATATGCATTTTGGGATACTGAAAGATCACTAGATGCTGTTAAGTCGTCTTTTCCAAAAATCACCTAGGAAATGGAAATTCTTTCTTTTTAGAGAAGCGTGGAAAAAGTAAAGTAACAAAGCAGGGAGATGAATGAAATGGAAAACGATGGGGCCTCTGATCCGACAAAGCTCTGCAGGCGGAGTTGCCTGGAGAATCATTCTCATGCCGAGTGTCATAACATGCCAGATTGTCCCCAGTGTATCGAGACCATTGTTAAATTTACAAAAAAAAAAAAAAAAATGGGGTTGGTGAGGCAGGCGTGCCGCTTTCTTTGGGGAAATGGGAATTAATATTTATTTAGGATCTCTGTGTGCCAGGATTTCTTCTAGGTACTTATGACATTTGTGCCATTCTTGCTGCCATCTGGTTTCTTTATCAGTAAGATAATATTACTAGCACATATTAATAAGTACATAGAAATGACCTGGTTGTGACTTAATGATATTAATTTGTTTTTGGCCCATTTCTCTCTAGAAATACAGTGAACTCAAGGTGTTTGCCACACCAGCTACAGCCACACTCCTATGACTAAGCACACAATGGCTCCGGGTGGGCAGTGGCGATCTGGGAGGAAAAGAGCAATTCAGAACGATGAGCTCTACCAGCCGTACATAAACCTCCTGCAGCATGTTTAGCTGTGACGGATTTTCAGGTGAATAGACAGACCAGCAGAATAAAATAAAAGCCCGGAATTAGTTTCAAATAATTAAATACTGATAAAGGTGGCATTTCAAGTCAGTAGGGGAAAGATGGACTTTAAAAAATGTTACTGAGATAACTGGGTAGCAGTCTGAATCCACACTTTACAAATTGTAGGTTAATTTTGAGACAAATCTAACATTTAATGTACCATATGCAACTATACAAATACTAGAACCAAATTTGGAACAATTCTTTTATAACCTCCAAGTACAGAAGCCATAGAACAAAAGGTGAGCAAAATAAAAAACATTTACTTTTCGTAAGATTCTGTAAGCAAAGTCAAAAGAAAAAATGAAACTAACAAAAAAAAAATTGTAACTGCTATCATAGACAAAAAGCCAATCTCCTTAATCCATAATAGAGTGATTAACAACTCAGTAGGGAAAAAACCAACAAAAATATAACTGAACAGTGCACAGAAAATACGCATGGCTTTCAATATATAAAAGATAATTAAACTCATTCCTTACAAGAGAAATGCAAATTCTGACTTAAAAATTAAAACTGCACTAAGATACCATTTTTTACCCACCACATTGGTAAAAATTCAAAAGTTTGCTAACAGCCTACATTGGCAAGAAGGTGCAGAAATAGGCTCTCAAACGTGGTGGTGGAAGTGTGAGTTGCTACAGCTCCTCTGGAGGGCAATTTGGCAGAATTTATCAAAATTACAAAAGCATCTGCCCATTGACATTTGAAGCAATTCCACTTGGCATCATGAGATTCTCTTGGCATCCCGAGAAACGGAAAGCATGCTACAGATTGTTCATTGCGACCTTGTTTACATGAGCAAATGATTGGCAACATCCTAAATGCCTTTCAGTGAGGAATCAGTTAAGTAAAATATGCTGTAGCCACACTGCTAAGTACTATACAGCTATAAAAAAGGAGACAAGAAGGTGGGGTGTGTGAGTAGAAGGGAGGGTGAGATAGGATCACGATGCCACTGATAGGGCGACGTCCCAGGCCCTGCTGTTCCATGGGACGGCAAGATGCTGAGATGTGGGTGCTTCCAGACTTATCCAGGAGGAGTGGGAAGGAAAGAATACACAGCATATTGGTGACTTAGAAAAAGTAGTTTCTAATTCTCCTGAAAGATTAATGAGAAGTTGTGAATTGTGCCTCTGGTGAGCCGGGGAGAGTGGGGACCGGTAGGAGGTGCCTTTTGCTGTGCGCATTATTGCAGTCTCTGATGTTTAGCTTCATGAGTGCTCGCTGCTCACCAGCTGTAGTGGAGGGGTGTTTTTATTTGTTTGTTTGTTTTTGTTTTTGATAATCAAAGTAAACATCAAAAAGAAAAAAACAGAATTTTTTTAAAGCATCCTTTTAAGTTCCGTAAGAGGCTTTTTGTGTTAATAGTGAGTTAGTGTAGTACTGACTAAGATAATGCTTTTACGGGGTTCTATTCTATTTATTATTTTAACATACATTGCCCTTGAACAGAATAAGAAATTTCCTTTATTACATATTTTTTTTAAGAAGCCTGAGATTAAATAAGTCCCATCTTGGGTCCTTTTGCTAATTCGTCACTATATACTTTATTTTTTACTTTTTGAGACAGGTTCTCGCTCTGTTCCCTGGGCTGAAGCTGCCTCAAGCTTTTCAACATGTTGTATTCCAAAATTTACTTTGAAATGTGCTCTTAACTTAGAATGCCTTTCCCGCAAAACAGCACGCGCAGCTTCCCGGCAAGTCCTGCGAGACTCCCTCGGCCCAGTGCGGACAGTGAGGCGCTGCGCCGGCTCGCTCCCCTCCAGCCCTGCCAGCGTGCGGAGGGCTTTGTCCTCAGCTGATGGCCGCGGGGTGGTTTCCGTCACCTGGGGCTGCAGTAGTGGAGTGGAGGTTAGAAAGGACCAGCGGAGTCCTGCATTTTGATGAGAGCTGCAAATTGAATGGCTTTGCTCTGTGTGGATGTTGCCTCTCTGTCGGGTGCCAGCACCCAGGCAGCGTGCGCCACACCTTCCCTGTCACCCCTTCACCCCAGCTTTTCCAACTGAGAGGGAGGGGTTGGAATCTGGAGCCCATGAATAGCTTTTAACAGCTCTCTGAATTCCTATGTGAAATTTTATGTTCATGTGCATTTGCCTCCTCTAAGGAAGAAGATAATATATAGTTTACATTTGGTATCTTGGTAGTTTGATAGTGTTATCCTTATTTTATAGTTAAGGAAAGGAGACCTCCGGGCACTGAAGTACTTTCCCTAGATCACAGCTGTTCTGCTGGGCTGAGATCCGCGGGCCGGAAGTGGAATCCAGGCCACCCGACTTCACAGGCGAGGGTGTTTCTTCTGCACCACTGTTGTCTGTGGCAGGAATAGGAGGAAGAGGAAGACGGGGATGGGGCAGATCTGACTTGGTCAGGAAGCAGGGTTGGAGGACACAGCCCGTCATGAGTCCGCAGGGAAACTGCCCGGACACTGCCTTTTCACTTCCTCCTTTACTGAAGGATGTGTGCACCAGCATCTCTCTTCCGAGTTCATTTCAAACAGAAAACTGTCATAAGTTCTTCTAGCTTTCCTCTATTTAAAGTGTACGTATATAACCCTCTGCATTTTTCTGAGAATTTTTCTCATAAATTTAACAGAAAAATGTCTTACCTCCCCCATAGGGAAACACCAGGTTACGTGTAGCTGGTGACAGGAGTAAGCCCCCTGCCTTGTGGTCAGAGATCCTGGGTGGCAGAGGAGGGAAAGTCAGAGATAAAACTAGGTCTGGGGTTATTTCCAGAGGAGCCGTGCCAGGCTGGGAGAGCCGTCCAGGTTCAGGAGTGGGCTGAGCGTCCTTAGTTACTTCTCTCCATCCCCCAAGAGACTTGCTCTGTGGTAGTCTGGAGGGGAGGACTCAAAGCAGAGTGGTGTGTGCATGCATATGCAGGGGTGTGCACACGTGTGCTGGTGGGGTTCCGTGTGCATTTGCAGGTGCGTGCATGCATGTGTGGTGGGGTTCCATATGCATATGCAGGTGTGTGCACACGTGTGTGCTGGTGGGGTTCCATGTGCGTATGCAGGTGTGTGCATGCATGTGTGCTGGTGGGGTTCCGTGTGTATATGCAGGTGTGTGCACACGTGTGCTGGTGGGGTTCCACATGCATATGCAGGTATGTGCACACATGTGTGTGGTGGGGTTCCATGTGTGTATGCAGGTGTGTGCACGCACTTGTGCTGGTGGGGTTCTGTGTGCGTATGCAGGTGTGTGCATGCATGTGTGTGGTGGGGTTCCATGTGCATATGCAGGTGTGTGCACGCATGTGTGCTGGTGGGGTTCTGTGTGCATATGCAGGTGTGTGCATACATGTGTGCTGGTGGGGTTCCACATGCATATGCAGGTATGTGCACACGTGTGTGGTGGGGTTCCGTGTGCGTATGCAGGTGTGTGCACGCACGTGTGCTGGTGGGGTTCTGTGTGCATATGCAGGTGTGTGCATGTATGTGTATGGTGGAGTTCCATGTGTGTATGCAGGTGTGTGCACGCATGTGTGCTGGTGGGGTTCTGTGTGCATACGCAGGTGTGTGCACACATGTGTGTGGTGGGGTTCCGTGTGCATATGCAGGTGTGTGCACGCGTGTGTGGTGGGGTTCCGTGTGTGTATGCAGGTGTGTGCACGTGTGCTGGTGGGGTTCCGTGTGCGTATGCAGGTGTGTGCACGCACATGTGCTGGTCAGGTTCCATACAGCACTGGTTTGAGGAAAGAGACGAGGAGCGTGTATTCTGACAAGTAACTCTAGCCACACATCAGGCACAACTCTGAAATGTGCACAACTTCATGAGAATGTGTTTCTCACTCAGGGAAAGGCCAGTGGAAGTTGAGAACCTCTTCTCCATCTTGGTAACTTTGCCATCTGAACATGTGTCCTCTGGGGTTCCGGTGGCAGGCGAGTGACAGAAGCATATGAGGTTTTTTTTAATTGAGAGATAATTTATATGTCTTAAAGTTCAGTCATTGAAATCGCAGCGTCTCTGGTTTGTGGTGTGTTCTCAGAGCTGTGCAGCCGTCACCACGGGCGGCTTTAGATCCGCATCACTCCTGTATGCGTTCGCTTCCTCTTCCCTTCACGTCTACGTGTATTTATGTTTCTTATATGTGTGTATTTAAAACACACATTACAAATGTATGTGTACACATGTATTACAATAAAGCATAAAACAGCATGTATGTATCGTATAAAAATATATGCACATATCTCTGTATGTAAAGTATATATGTACGGAATGGTCCTTAATGTCTTTTAAAATCTCAAGTCCCACATCACTTCCTTCTTGTTCTATTTTATAGCTTGAAATAAAAAAGAAGCCTCTTGCCTTTTTGAATCCTCTCTCCCCTTCCTCTGCCCCTATATACACCTTGCCTATTTCAGTGAGTCCCATAATTTTCAGGTTCTACATGCGATTTAGTTACTAAGAGAGATTGGCTTATTTTTGTCCTAGATACATCCTCCTGAAAACAAAACAATCGGTTTTTAAAGTCATCTCTTCCTTCCTTCCCTGAATGTTAGGATTCATTGCTTACATTGTAGCCCATGAAAATATGCATCATACATTGAAATGTGTTTATTTCGGCAATTTTAATTTCTTCACGTGATTGGTGGTTGTGTTTGATGATCCTTCATGCCTAGCACTTTCCATAAGGAAACGATATTGGTGGTACCAAAGAACCCATGTTCCTGATAAACAGTACTAATTAAGTACAGTAGTAGCTTTTTGTTTTCTCTCCCCAGTGTCTGTAAACAATGGTGAATTTAAGGGGTGTCTGTAATGCCATTGAAAACAAATTGGACATCTGCAGAATTAAGGAATAATTTGGAACAGTTACCCAACTAGTTCGAGGAATTCAAGAAGTGATTCTCTCCCTTTTAACTATGACCAAAGTGGACATTGTGTTGTTCACCTTCAGATGTTTTCCTGTGTTACTTCTGTCAGCGTGGTCCAGAGGATAGTTTTACATCTAAGAGACTCTCCCGTCCTGCCCTTTCCTTAGAATGTACCAGTATCTTTGATATGTAAATACTATAAGGAGGGCCAACTGTGGAGTACTCAAAATAGGCCTTGAAGACAGAAAACCTAGACTCAGATTTTTCCTTAACCACTTACTAGCTGTGTAACGTCTGTAAGTGAGCGTCTTGCTGTGATACTTACCTGCTCTTCAGTAAAAGTACTTTGGCGCTCAGGACCTCAGAGGTGCCTTTGAAGTCACCAGGCCAGTAGTGGCCCATGGCCCATGTTAGGTAGGTGCTTACTCCTTTTTTTTTTTTCATCGTACAGTAGTTGTTAATTAACAATAGGAAATTTATATTAAAAGCAAATTTGGTAATTCAGAAGTGACATGAAAGAAGTAAGCTATGCATGCATATATTCACTAACTACCTTACATATACTTAGTCTAAGAGAAATTAACACCCAGTTGACAGAGCCTTTGCCCAAAGCAAGCTGAAAATAGCTGGGAAAATCTCTGTTATCTCAGTTCTTCTTCTTCTTCTTCTTCTTCATCTTCGTCTTCTTCTTATTATTATTATTGTTAAAGGTGATAGTGTTCATTTAAGTTTTTAAAAATTTATTCATTAACATATAAATCATTAAAGTATATTTAGAAAATAAAGAGCATAGGCATTGCAGCATAGCTGCATTAATATTTTGAGGTATCTCTTTCTAGTCTTTTTTTCCTGGGCATAAGGGATTGAATTTGTCAGATTTAATGAGGTGGGCATGTGTGTGTGGTGACAGACCCTGCCCGGAGCGGGAGGTGGTGGCCGCTTATCTGGAGGGCTACCTTGGGTGCGGTTACAGGACTGTTCCCGTACCGCAGGGTGCCATTCCTGAGGCAAGTACCCCACGAGGGGCACCCTGTCCCCTCCGTCCATGGAATACTGTTCCAAGTGCCATTTTCATTAACTCTGCCTTATTTAGAGTACACTTCTCCATGCTCCCCTTGTCACAAGGGAATAAATAGACACCGTATTTACTGCGTCTTTGAATTTCTAACATCTTTTGCTGCCCTTACATGTGAGTGATAACACAGCTAGTATGAAATCGTTGCTTATAACCATTTTCACTTGCTTGACCAATATTTCCCAGGGTGTATTCCCTGAAAAATAAACATTATAATGTCATTGAATATTATGCACATAAGCGATTCCAATTAGAAGCGTTCAGGCAATGAGGACCTACGTGAAGTTTCTTCTTAGAGCCTTTAATATTCTGAAGTGCACTGTGAGATGTGTTCACTAACTACCATTTCCAGCCTTATTTGGTCATAGAAATCTCTCTTCAAAGAACATCTTGCAGGATTATGATCTTCAGCAATACCTTCGGGAAATGCTGATACATATATTGCTCTGTTTTCTTCTGGCATTTAATTTCAGCCTGATTTTTTTGTTTGTTTCTTTCTAGATAACCCCTCACCACCTGCTTGAATTCGTATAGAGCTCTTTTCACTGCTATTCTAAAAATGACAAAGACAAAACAAAAGCAGCTGCGTGTGCATTCTGGGGGGTCTGGGTGTGCGGTCTCTGATGCAGGGGGACTGACAGGACGGACAGAATGAGCAGAATAGTCTGCCGCAAAGAACATCATCCCCTTCCCAGATTTCTGATTATTTCTGGCCTCACGTGTCTAATTCTGCAGGAAAACCGTGGGAAAGGCGCCTACTCCTGTTTTCAGGGGCGATGTAACACGTGGGCCTCAATCGTATTCTTCAGTCCTTCACTCTTAAAGGCCGACTCGATCACAGAAAACTCACCGGCACTAACGTGTTGCCCAAACGTTGGAGCTAGGGCCGGGCACTGTTTGCAGCTACACTTGCATATGCAAACTGTTTTCGAGCCTTACTTAGAGGCACCTCACTTGACAGAACTTAAAAGCAAAACCATCTTTGTCTCCTGAATGCTCTAAATTCAGTGGAGGTGACGCATTTTTCTCTGTACCATTCCTCAGTGGTAGTAGGTGTTTTCTTGGGGATAAGCAAATTCTTCACTGCCCTCAAGTGGTACCAGAATAATTTGATATTAAAATAATAGAACTTGGGGTTTTATATTTCCAGTTCTACATGGAAATGAATTGCTAAGGTAAAAGACCAACTTAGAAATTGATGCTAGGTTATAAAAACTACCAGTCTGATAAGGTTAATATATAAGTTAATTATTATATGAGTGCAGCACTTAGAACAGTACCTAACATGTAGAAAGAGCTATGTAAGGGTTAGCTAATGTCATTGTTTGTGGTGTAATGTTATTGATTTGACCTTAATTCGATTTACTTTTCTTTCTTACTTGGTAGGTCAAACTGTGCTGAAAATATCCGCAAACACATTTTACACACGGGCAAACATGAAGGAGTCAAGATGTACAACTGCCCCAAGTGTGACTATGGGACCAATGTCCCTGTGGAATTCCGAAACCATTTGAAAGAACAGCATCCTGATATCGAAAACCCTGACCTCGCTTATTTGCATGCTGGTAAGGGACTGAGACTATTAAAATGCTTGTTGTTTTTAACAGGATTTCATTTACTTGATCGCAGCCATTATAAATGCTATTTGTACATTACCATGATTTATTTTATTGGAGCAGAGTACATGATGATATCTGCCTCAAGACCTATAAAAAAGTGCATTCCAGTCTTACCCCACTTAACTATGAAAACAGGCTTTTTCAACTGTATTTTATCAAAAAAGCAAATCTGATGAAGTAATCATCCTAGGACAGCAAAGTTAATAATAACAAATATTTAAAACATAGTTGAACTAAAATGAGAGTAGCTGTTTGAGCTTCGTATTTTGACTAATTGGTAAAATTTTAATTTTTTTTCCAAAAAATGTTTGTGATTTAAAATGTTATGCCCTATCCCCTTGCACTATCATTTTTCTAGTGAATACCTGGAAAGAATGTGGCCCGTGACCGAGGAGAGTGAGTCAGGTGACTTGGGTGGTAACACAGTACTGCTCATTTCCCAGAATTGAGGAGGAACCTGTCACCCGGTTTTAGGGAAGTGCTGGTGATGACTCCAGCCGCTTGGACTACAAGTCAGGTGCTCTGGCAGGTATCAGAGATGCAGCAACAACCGCAGGGTAAAGCAGGCCTGCTCCTCTCTAACCCCCCGTTTTGTTTAATTAGCCAGTATTCCTTAGTGTTGAATTCTTGCCTATGCAGAACAGCAACGTGATGGGTTATGGGTGTGGGGACCTATTTGAGGAAGTGCTTGCCCTGAAATAAATTTTGAGAACTGTTCCAAGATTTAGGCCAAGCAATACTGCATTTGAATAATGCCAGTTGATACTGGGTATGCTTTAAGCAGATGCTTTGGGACCAGTTAGAGCTGCTTTTAAACTCTACTTCTCCCCTTATTGGCCATACAACCTCAGGCAGGCTGACCTCACCAAGCCTCCGATTTCTCATATGTACTATCTGTGCGGTAGTACTCACTTAATAGGGTCATTGTGAGAATTAAAAAAGATAATGGCTGTGAAGCTGTTAGCCCAGAACGTTTCATGCCTATCATGTGCAACACAAAGGGGGCTGTTGGCACTGGTCGGGATGGCGGGGGTCGTGATAATAGTGTTTGAAAGTCATGGGAAATCACGCCAGAAATGCAAGACTCCATTTTCAAAACATTTAAGCACTATTTGCTCTCATATAATACCTACACTAGAGGAAATAGAACTTGATGAGTAATTTAAGTTAGACTCATATTCTTAATACATTTGACAATGTATAGATGTAAGGTTATTATTGTTTTTTTGCTGATGTGTTCTTTCGGATTTCTCACTTTATGTTCACGTGATTGACTTATTTAAATAATGAGTGTATGTCTGATTTAGTAATCTCTCTGCTGTATTTGGGGCTATTTTTGGAAAACAAATGAAAACAGAGGTCTCTGCTTTTTCCATTTTGGTGAGGTTGTCACTGTAAAGGTTTTGAACCAGACAGTTTATCAGCTTTAGTTCACAAAAACAGATGAAGTCCAGTTGAAATAGCTCTGGCCTTCAGTACCTGTGGGTTCTTCATAAATATGAATACATGACAATACAGATGCTAGAAACGCTGCCTGTGAGGGAGGCACTTCTAGAAACGGCCAAGCATCAGCAACTGAATTCGTGGTGGGTTGTCAGCCACGTCTCCTCTCCAAGGTGGTCATGCTCTGCCTGCCTTCCAGGCACAAGATTGATATATGGATATTATCTTCCCCTTCCGTGTACCAATTAGTTGTTAAAAATGGACTGCTTCCCTAAAATAAAGTACCTCTAACCTTCGAAAGAAACACATGCCAAGGAACGGGGGGAGGAAAGCTAACTGCAGACCATGGAGTGGCTTCATTTGGTTGCTGTGCGCGGTAAGGGCAGCTTGCTTTGCTCACGGTCTTACTGCCCTGGCGATGCTGGACGTTACTGGGTGATATGTTTTGAGATCTCATTAGTGACCAAAAAAATTTAGAAAAATCATCCTAGTCCCCTTGTATGTGTGTGAGGCTCACATTATAGTCCTATTTAAAACCATAGTCCTAGTTTCCTCTTTAATATTTTTATAATTCTGCTGGAAACATTTTTCTACGTCAGTCATAGCATTCCTAACTATTTTCACAAAGGAAACCCGCGTGACACGAAAGGGGTGCTGACTGTATTCTTGCCTAGGCGTGGCAGGATTGCTCCTCAGTCATATTTTGGCAAGATTAAATTTAGCTCATTAAGAGGAAACTTTAAAAGAATAAATTTTTTTGGACTGACTTCTTTTTAACCTTGTAGTTCTGAATCCTGTGTGATGCATTTCAGTGTGATATTTGAGTCAGAGTGTTGCTCTCGTTACGTGTTGGTGCTGGTAGTTTCTGACACCACAGGTGAGGGACTCTGATGGGAGGTGGCTTAAAATGTCCTACAGTGGCAGAAAACCCTAAGGGCGGAAGAGCGCAGGCCTGTTGTAGCTGCATTTTCTGGTGTAAGCAACGTAAGCAGGATGAGAATTTTGTAGCCCAGAATTCAGTGAAGGATATCATGTAGTTCTTTTACTGAAAGGCTGAGTTGAAAACTACCCTAAGTACCCCAGCCCCAGAAAAGCGCTGCAGTCCTGATTTGGCTAGAGCATGTGTATCAGACATTGTTAAAAGGAAAACATTTACAACCGCAACAGAAAAAGACTGTAAATAGTGTGATTTGGTTGAGGTAATTTAGATTTTAGTTGACAAAATATTTGGAAATTTATATATTAAAGTGAGGTATTTTATTTTTATTTGAAAGCTGTTCTGCAGAAAGAGGTCTTTCTCTGGTTGTGCTATTCCCTGGGAATCTCTACACTGGTGTGTACGTGCCGTCGTATAGGTGATGTCATTTACACAAACGCCACAACCCTGGAGGCCACCTCAAGTCCCTCCTGTGCCGCTTCATAAGGAAGGTGTGGTTGTACCTCTCTGGGCTCCAGATTCCTTATCCTTGAACTTAGTCCCTGCTGGCTCTGCGCTTGTGTTTCTGTGGTCGTGGCCTTCAGGGCAGGGTGGGCTCTAATGGAAGCTTTATCGTTCCCTACGTGACTCTGGAAACTTCATTTTAACTCCTGGGCCTCAGTTTCCACTGTCTGCAGTGGAGACAGCGATGCCTGTCACAGGGAAGGCACGTGTGGTCTAAATGAGACGACACTGCTGTGAACTGCTCGACGCTTAGCGTCAGTGGCTGCTCGCGTTTTCTCTTCTCTGGCGAGAAGAAGTTGATGATTCATTGTATTTTTTCTCAATCCTTTTTGGCAACCAGTAGAATGATTTGGGGATCATTTTCCATTTCATACTCCAGAGAATGAAAGGCTATCTGTGAGTTTTAATTTTAGTTGTAGCCTTTTTTGAAACACAGAAGTGATTTATTTATTTTTTTAACCATGGATTATTTAGAAATGTAGTATTTAATTTCCAGGCAGTTTGGGATTTTTCTACTTATCTTTTTGTTAACTTTTGAAATAGTAATAGAAATCGATATCTAGCTTAGATTTACCGTGTTTACGCAGCCTAATTTGAATTGTTTGAATCCCTTGAAATTGGCATAGGCTTTCTTTATACCCAGCAAATGGTGGATTTGGGCGATGTTTGGGACACACTAGAAAGCAATGTAATACAGGCGGTGTTTGGCGCATCATCTTTGTTCCTGTATGTCAGTTACAACATCAAGTCTGTGTGCTGTTTTCTTCCAGATTGTCTTTATTCTTACCGATTTTTTTTTAATACTGATTCTATCAAGTTTCTCTGATTCTGGATTTGTCTATTTTTTTAAATTCTGTTAATTTTGGCCTTAAATATTTTGAAGTTGTATCACTAGGTACTCAGAACTTTAGGATTAGTTTATACACGTACACATATATGATAAAGAATATATATGTATTCCCTTATAATTATGAAATGTTTCTTTGTATCTGTAGCAACATCTCTTGCCATAATTCTGTGTTTCATGTTAGTGTAGCTACACCAGCTTCCTTGTGCCATGTGGTTGCATTTTGTCTCTTTATCTTCTGGGACAGTTTTAATCTTTTAGATGAAATATTTAGTCTTTTTCTGTTTACTTTTCTACTATCTTTTGTATCATATTTAAATTGATTTTATTTTCATCAGTTCTTATATACTAAGACTTAGCCACTTAACCATGTACATTGAATTATTGCTTGTACAGAGTGAAAGCACATGAATTTATCATACTCTCTTCACACACTGAGATTTTCATATTCTTCTCTAGATAATCAATTTTTATATTCTTTATAACATATATTATTTATCTGCATTGGCCTCTCACCCAGTTATAAAACAGAGGTCTCTGCTTTTTCCATTTTGGTGA
>NW_012148574.1:524390-540916 GCF_000956105.1 Propithecus coquereli
CGGGAGGCTGAGGCAGGAGGATCACTTGAGCCCAGGAGTTTGAGGTTGCTGTGAGCTAGGCTGATGCCACGGCACTCTACCCGGGCAAAAAGAGTGAGACTCTGTCTCAAAAAAAAAAAAAAAAAACCTCAAGTCCTTTTTGTTCCTAATGCTAACTAATTCAGTACCATTAAAACTGTATTTACTTGATTCTTTATTTCTATCCAAGTGTCACTTTATCCTTAGACAAATTAAATTTCATATTCTCCCCCTGAGCCCATTCACTTAATCTATTGTAGTTAAGGTAAAACAGCTATAGTCTTTTGTCTTAACCATTCCCTCTTATTTAGCAAAACGTTCAGATTTCCTAATATAAAAGATTTTCCTCATCATCATTAATTAGACACATCAGTGTTCCAACACACGGAGCCTCGTAGAAGGTGGTCTCTCCCAAATTCTCCGTGGCCCTCTATTTTTAGCCCCATTACTTTCATCCCCTTTTGTTAGTAGGATCCTCCGACACATGTCATGACATTTTGTACAATAATTCATTTTATGAAAAAGTCCAAAAACCTCAGAAAATCCTGACAGTTTCTCATTGGTTCTCCCTTACATAAACCAATTATTACTTCAACCTAAAAAGGAACGAAATTCTTTCTGACATGATTGCCTTTGGTAAGTCCACGCTGACTCACTCCTATTAAATGGTGCTTCTCCAGATGTATCATTAAGCTCATCCATAAGTATCATCTCAAATTTATTTCCTAATATAGATGTTAGACTTACAGGTCTATAATTTTCAGCCTCTCCTCTCTTTCTTTTTAACCTTCAGACTAGATTCCTTGTTTTCCTATCTCCTGATCCTTCACCACTAACAAAAGACTTCCTAAAATAATTAGCAGTTCAACAATTTGATTCGTTAACCTCAGACATCATCCATGGGTTAATTTACTATTTTTCTTAACTGCTGTTAAATGTCTTTGTCCCTTCAAACTCCTGTCTAAACACTCTGGCACCTTCTGCCGTAGCAGCGTCCTCTATGTCCATCATGGCTCAGTGAATCTGATATTTCAGTAGCTGGCATTTCTCCTCACACTCTTTCTCACTCTCATTCCTGTTGGAGTTCCTAAGTTTAGAATGAACTATCTTACATACTTTGTAGTCGTTGGGAGAATAACGTCAAACCAGTATTTTTCATCAGCCCACCTTTTTTCAGTAATGTAATTGGTAACCAGGAAAATCTCATTTGTGGATGTTTATCAGTGAATGTACTGTCTACTGAGAAGTTAAGCAGAACTTTAAACAGATTACCCCTTCTCTTTTATTGACTATTATACTGAAATTGTTTTTTTCAAAACTTTCTAATTATACACTTAAAAATTTCTACATTTAATCTGCTTAAGAATAAATATATTCTCCAAGTTTTCTTCAGTATACACCATGGGGTAGTGCCAGAGAAGCATTCGCCTCTGTCTGTCTATCTGGCCCACCCTTCTGCCACTTCCTTCCCGCAATCCTCCTGCAAGAGGGGGATCCTGATTGTTCTAGAGTAATCCGGATGGTATTTAGCTATGGTTTCCTATTTTAAGGGATTAGTAAGTAGTAATGAAGAACTCTACGTAGAAGGAAGGGGCCGAAATGATTTTTTGCATTTATTTCATGTTGCTATTAAGAATAATGAATCTCATAACAATATATGTGTATATATTAGTATTCATACATATATTAGTGTGACTGAGCATTTCCTAAAATTAGGGCTAAAGAAGGTCTATTTAAAACTTTTCAGAGTAGAAACTTTTATCACTGAAATAATTTATTTGAATTATTTCTCTTCCTTGTATGTCACCTACTGTACTCCATATTTTTAAAAGTTTTACTTAAAAAATCCTCCTGAAAAAATGTCCTTTCTAGTGTATATTTTAATGCTCTGTGAAGTCCTTAATGGCATTTACAACATTTAACATAAAGTCAGAGTACACAATTAAAACACTATGTGTGTTAGTGACACCTAACAGGATTGCCTGAAGATATTTGAAATTCATGGAACTCCATTCGATTAAAAAATCATCATTTTTGATGGATCCCAGGCCGTCAGGTAACTCAGGCTCATCCCCTAGGTGCACGATCTTAAAGAAAAATTTTGAAGTAATGTTTAAAATTTTTTCCAGGAAAAAACTATATTCTATTCTTTGTTTCGAGGCTTGGCCAAGTGTGATCTGCCTGTGTCATTCAAGCCACATTGGCACTTCCTGTGTGCCCGTCCCCTGCGCGGCGAGGGCGGCCAGCTGCCTCACCAGCAGGCAAAATTGTGATCTTATCAGGGCAACATTTGCAGCATTCATGACCTGGATTCTGAAAGTTAAAACAGTTAAAAAATAAAAAAGAAACAAAATTGTGATCTTATCCCCCTGACAACTTCGTTTATCAAAATTTTAAGGGAAAAAATTGATTTGTGGAAAGTTATAGCGGGGGGCAGTATGATTTTATCAGGTAATCGATGTGGGGTTTAGTTTTATGTAGACTTTTTATCAGCTGTTTAATTCAATATAACTTATATATTTTAAAAATTTACACACTCTCACACACGTATTTTGACCCCAACTAAAAGGCAGTTTTATATGAGGGAAACTAAGTAGGTGTTGACAAGTCCTATTGCTAGTACTGCATAACCAATTTTCATTTCAATGGAAGCCATTTATTGAAGAATAGCATTATAAGTTCTTCAAATTATTTGAGAAATTTAGATATATCATTTAATTAGCTTTGAAATTTAGTTCAGAATATGAAATAATGCACATTATTACTCTTTTGCAATTTCATTGATTTCTATTTTCAGTGAGTAAGATTACCATTTAGCAGATTTACTTTGTTTCTTTTAAGTTACTATTTTAAATAATTTTAAACTTACAGAAAAGTTGTAGTAATAGTACAGAGAATTCTCATATATCCTTCACCCGACTTCCCCAAATGTTGGCATAACCATTAACATGACCGTTCTACAGTTATGAAAACCAAAGAAATTTGCATCGGTGCAACGCTATTTTCTACGCTACATCCTTCACTCAGAGCGTGCCACTTTTTCCACTCACGCCCTTTTCTTGCCCCGAATTCAGCCCAGGAACCAACATTCTCTTCAGCCATCGTGTCTTTTTTCTCTTTTCTAATCCATGACACTTTTTCAGTCTTTCACGACCTTGACACTTTTAAAGAATATTGATCAATTATTTTGTGGAATGTCCCTTAATTTAGGCTAGTGGAATATTTATTTATGATTTGATGATTGAGACTACACAAAAAAACCCAGAAGAGATGTGTGTGGTATCAGGGATACATTATGACTGAAGGTGTTAACCTGGGCCAGTGGAATAAGGCAGGGTCTCCAGACTTCTCTACTAAAAACTTACTGTTCTTCCCTTTTTCATCAATATTTGTCTTAGGTAGATACTTTTAAATCATACAAATAGCTATCACTATGGACTTCTTTTATTCTGTGGTTTACAATTCAATACCATTGTTAGTTATTTTCTGGCTCAAAGCACTCCGGGTTTGACCACCGCATGCTTTCAGGTGGGCTCCTGTGCCCTTGTACATGTCCCCGTCCTTCTGTGAGCATCTCTTTAAGGAACCCGGTGCCTTTGATTGGAGAAGCGTATTTAGAATGCAAGATATGCGTACCGTGGACGCCTCGCTTCTGTGTGCCTGTGCCTCCAGCCTTCTAGGCAGACGGACGAGGAGGTGTGGGTGTGCGTGCTAACCCTCCAGTCCTGCATCTGTCCGTCCGTCTGCAGCGTACATTATCTTAGCCCTAAACTTGAGAACTAAAACTGTGAAACCCTTAGAAGGAAGCACACAAACAAATCTTTGTGACCTTAAATTAATCAATTGTTTCTTGAAGGTGACACCAAAAGCACAAATGACAAAAGAAAAAAAAATAAATTGAACTTCATCAAAATTTAAAACTTTTGTGCTTCAAAGGACACCATCCAAAAGACGAAAGGAAAATCTATAAAATGGGAGAAAATATTTGTAAATCTGTCTCATAAGGGACTGGTATCCAGAATAAATAAGGCACTCTTACCACTCAGCAATAACAAGGCAAATAGTCTAATTTAAAAATGGGCAAAGGCTCAGAATAGCCATTTCCCCAAAGACGATATGCGAATGGCCATTTGTAAATATGGAAACATGGTGCTCAATGTCATTACTCTTTAGGGAAATGCAAATAAAAACCAAAATGAAATACCATGTCTAGGTTTATTCTTTCTGGCAATTATGAATAGAATACTATAAACATGCACATATAGGTTTCTGTGTGAATGTAAGGTCTCATTTTTCTAGGTGTATACCTAGAAATGAGATACCTGAATTATATGCTATGTGCATATTTAACTTTTGAAGAAAACTGTCAAGCTCTTTTCCAAAGTGTCTGTGCATTGTTTATTCCCACCAGCAGTACGAGAGTGCCTGTTACTCCACATCTTCACCAGCACTTGGTATTGTCAGTTAATTTTTTTTGCTTCATTATATTAGGCATTTAGTGGAATCTTGTGGTTTTAATTTGTATTTGATCACTAACGATGTCGAACATCAATTTGTGCACTTGTTTGCCATCTGCATATTTTCTTTGATGAAGTGTCTTGAAATATATTGCTCCTTTTTTCACTGGGTTGAGTTTTGAGAGAATTTTTTTTTTTTTTTTTTTACATTTTTGATATGAGGCCTTTGTCAGAAGAAGGATTTGCATATATTTTTTCCTAGACTGTGGCTTGTCTTTTTTTTCCTTGATAGTGTCTTTCACAGACAGAAGTTTATAATATTCATAAAAGTCCAATTTATTCTTTCTTTATGGTTTATGCTTTTGATATAGTATCTAAAAACTGTTTGCCCAATTGGAGTTACAAAGAATAACTCACATATTTTCTTCTAGGAGTTTTATGCTTTTACATTTTACATTTAGGTCTATGATCCATTTTGAGTCATATTTTGTATAACATATAAGGTGTAAGTTAAAGTTCTTTTTTTCTTGCATAAAAGTGTCTCATTTTTTGAGCAACATTTGTTGAAAATAAGTTAGAAATATTTCTTTGGGTCAGTTTCTTTACTCTCTATTACCACAGCAATTTCTAAAATTTAGCAAAGATGGGCTTTAAATTGCATATTTAAAATGCCGTGTAGTTGGATGCGTGTACTTTGTTTCAACTTCATGTATACCATCTCTTCGTTGCTCTGTGATCTAATTTAAACTCAAGAATTTGTCTGATTTGTCACTGTCTTTTCTTTCTCCAGAATGACTTTCCAAAAGAGTGGAGCCTATTATGCCAGATATTTGTGATAACCAATCATTCATAAAAACCTTACGGACAAATAAAATGAGATCTGCATATTTATATTTAGAATGCAGTGCCCAGCAAAATTATTATTCTTTATACTATTAAATGCTAAAATGTTCACTTTTTGCTCATATGCTTCTTCTCTGGTGAGCTTTGCCATCATTTACAAATAATACTCACCAATTTAATATTTCCTATTTACTTTATTTTTCTTACTAACTAAGAAAATTGCTTTAAAAAACAAACTACTCCTACCACCTCACACTCATTAGGATGCCTGTCATCAAAAAGCAGAAAATAGCAAGTGTTGACAGGGATGTGGACGTTGGGACCCTTGAGCACTGTTGGAGGGGACGTACTTGGAGCAGCCACTGTCACGACATGTGATGGCAGTACCTCAAATAAGTAAAAAATTACTCTGTGACCCACAGGCCCACTTTGGGGTATGTGTCCAACAGAACTGAAAGCAGGGTCTCAAAGAGATACTTGTACATCCATGATCATAGCAGCATTATCAAGAAGAGTTAAACCGTGGAAGCAGCCCAGATGTCCTCAGTGAAAGAATGGGCAAACAAAATTTGCTGTATACATACGGTAGAATATTATTCAGCCTTAAAAAGGGAGGAATTTCTGGCATCTGCTAAGATATGTATAAACCCTTAGAAGAGTGCGCTAAGTGAAATAAGCCAGTCACAAAGACTGGCTCACATTGGTAATTGTAATTAAACTGTAATTCCACTTACATATGAGGTACCTAGAGTAGCCAGAATCACAGAGACAGAAAACACAATGATGGTGGCCAGGGGCTGGGTGGAGGCGAATGGGGAGTTGTTTAATGGGTAGACAGTTACAGTATTGTAAGATGAAAAAGTTCTGGAAATTGGTTGTACAATAATGGGAAGGTACTTAACACTGCTGAACTTTATACTTAAAAAAGGTTAGGATGGTAAATTTTATGTTATGTGTATTTTACCACAATTTTTAAAAATTACAAACACCAATTACTTACTCTTATCTTTTCTCTGTTTTCCACACATACTCATATTAGAAGATACTAATAGGCGTCTTGGTTGGTGAGGAGTCATTCAGGGCAGAGATTTGATTGGGATGGGATAAGTGAAAATGGGGAAGAGTTAATACAAGATTGTATCAATTGACTTGGCCCTCTAAAATTAAATGGATCAGACAGATGTTATATGATACGTGCTAGTCAGCATCTGAAACAGATAAATCATTTGAGTAAATTCTCAAAATTAATTTATTGAGAAAGATATAAAGTAAAATATTTGAACTTACAGACATGCTTACACTTTCTTATTGTTTCCAATTTTTTCTAAGGAAGATTAAAAACACTTAGATATATTCTTTTAATAGATGAAAATTCGTCACTGTAAAGCAGTCACTTAAATCACCTAATAGCTTTTACTGCAGCAGAATATAGCGTAGGCCTCAACTAGGTAAAGTAGTATTTTTGATGGCTGTTCTAGATCCTTCTTAAAAAGCTCTGCTCAGACACGTGCTCTCTCGTCACAGCTATTAGTGCCATTTGTTGAGTAGCATGTCAGGGTGATTGGCAGGAAGTCATTCTTTCTTCTTGTGAAAAATTATAATTTTAGTGCATGCTTAAAATAAAAACCTAGCATAAATGATTTCCTGTTTGTAAAGGGAAAGGCAAGTTCTTTTGCAAGTAGTATAGATTAATTTAATCACATTGCATGGAATATAAAATTTAATTTTTTTCTTATTGGGGGAATACTCTTTTGGGGAGACTGCCTTTCAGGATTTCCTTCGCATTCCTTGCCTGACTTCTCTCAGTTATTATAGAATGAATTACAGTGCCAGTTTCCTTCCAGACATTGGCTAGGGACAGATTTGGATTCTTAAATAGAAACCACATCTCAAACTACAAAATAGATCCTTTTTCATCTTGGAGTAAACTTTATATAAATCAATCTCTTCTAGGGATAAATGTCTTGGGGTGATTAAATAAGCTAATTTTGCAAAGTGCTTAAGATAGTGCCTGGTACACATTAAGTGCTCTGTAAGTATTTAATTAATGAAATATATAACTGAAATTACTCTATATCTTCTATGTTCTTTTTAATTATGCCAGTAGGTGTTGCTCTTGAGTGAAAAGAGTTGATATTCCAAATTATATTTTATTAACATAGGTGACCTAGATTGTTGCCACAACTTGCATATTTATATTTGCATATCCTATTCTCTTGGTAAGTTTATATACCTGTTGTCTTGCTTAGAAAGAAGACTGTTTGTAATAAATAGACCATTTGCTTTAAAGAATTTGTTAGTATAAAATGACAGACATGACAATGCCCTAATAGTTTCCTTGAAATTTTAGTATTTGGTAGTATTACAATTGGTTTCACCTCGGGTTTTATTGTTTAAAAAAACACTAGACTCATAACCTTTCTCACTTATCAGGTAGTTCAGTTTCATATTTTAACATTCTTTATGTTAGTAGCTAAATATTTATTGAATCTATTGACATTTTTACAGAGTGTACAATCAACATTGAACTGTGGTACTCCTTGGTGTTTTATAAATAAACCATCAATAGGATTAGGCTTTGTTAGATTATCCTTGTTATTCCGACGGAGCAAGCTTTTCACTTAAATCAAGGACCAAATAGAATCCTTCTTGTGCACATTTAATTGTAATAAATATTCTTAATTTTTAAGGGTTCTTGCTATTTAAAGGAGTGTTGGAGATAGTGTTTGCTGCAGGGATGGAAATGCAGCTGTAACTTGCACAACTCAAGTGTACACGAAGATGATTAATCTGAAGTGCTGAAGGCGAGTTGAAGAGCACTCGATATTGCAAGAACTGAGCGATCAGAGAGGGGTGCGAGGACCCAGGCGGGAAGTACTGGGCAGGCAGGTGAGACTGTAGGGTCACTGAGTGTGTCGAGGGGATCGGGGGTTGAAAGTCAGATTGTACAGCACATACGGTAACATGCTGAAAAGGAAGACAAATATTAATAAAACAAGATAGCCCTTTAAAAGAGGTTGGATAACACTTTGGGATTCTTTTTGTTGCACTTTAATGTTTTCCTGATGTATCGTCTTCATCCATATTTCTGGCCTTTTCTCCCTATATGTAATGAAAAGAAATTCTTTTTGTGATGTATGCTTCTAGATCATGAATCTTTTACCATGAACCAGAACTCAGTCAAAGAAGTAATTTTGGTTTTAGATATAATTCTCTTATAGCACTTAATATATTTTCCTTTTTTTCACTCCAGCTTCTCTATCTGTGTCTAAGAAAATGTGTTGGACATTTTTAAGATATTTTATGTTCAGTTTGAACACATCAAATTTTTTAATATCTTTTTTACATTGACAAAGACATTTGAAATCCAAGGCTATGTATTTTTATTATTTATGGCGGGATCAATTTGGGTGTGTTCATCTTCTAGGCATTAAGATGTCAAGATATTCACCTATTACATTAATATGCATAGTCATTTTCACTCAAAGTGTAGGAAACAATATTTTATCCTCATAGTACAGATGAAATTGAATGTTTGGCCTAAAGGTTTTGAGATAGACCTGAAACATAACATGT
The DNA here is from genome assembly GCF_000956105.1 of Propithecus coquereli. NCBI lineage: Eukaryota > Metazoa > Chordata > Mammalia > Primates > Indriidae > Propithecus > Propithecus coquereli. The sequence continues at coordinate 533,285 of NW_012148574.1, forward strand.
TAACGCATGCAGACACTTTATCTGGTGTTTGTGTTTAGTCACGCTCCACGCCTGCGCGTTCGCGCTCACCGTCTGCGGCCCCGTGTGAGCGCGCACTCCCACGCGGTGACGGGCGACACCGCCGTCCTTGCTGCACAGTTTCTGCCTCCTGAGAGAACGGGACTTTCTGTAAGATTTCCTCAAGTGTCCGACTGTTTCCTTCTGTTGCTAAGCCAGCCACGGGTAGGATCTTTGTCTCTGATACGAAGCCTTACTTGAAAGCCAGGCCCTGGAGTTGTGGCAAATGAAGACACAGCGTCCTCGCCGCACAGGGCTCACCCGACGGAGCCAGCGCAGGAAGGCGCCCACCCACTCCAGAGACAGGGCGGTCCAGAATTCCTTTCGTATTTCCAAATTGTTAATAAAAATCGTTTTTACTTTATCTGGTGATGGTTTCTGAATCATACCATTGAAAAGCTGACTTAATTTTTAAACTGTTTTAGTGAGAAAGACTTTATAAACTTCTCTGAGTTCCTAAGATTTATATTCTGCTTCTTAGTATGTTGCAAAACACTTTTGAAAAGTTACGACCTGACTAGAAATTAACTTTGAGAGTTTGTAACTAGTATTGTGTTTAGGCAGGCTGGGCTGTCACCACACAGATGCAGGACATTTGCTCCCATGCTACGAGGTCTATAAAGGAAACCTCGAGGGTGCTCTGGGAAGCGGGGTGAGGGAAGGGTCTGTGAGAGCGTCTGGGGGGCTTCCCACAGCCATGTCGTCCCTGTGCTCCAAGAGCGTAGGAAAGATCTGGAAAGTAGCACTGACTTCATTTCATTTTATTCTAAATATCGACCATATCCTGTGTGATAAATATTTTACACAAGCACTCACTATTTGCCAGATACCGGACTGTTTTCAGAGTATCATCTCATTTAATTTTCAAAACACCCTCATGCTACTATTGTTTTTAATTTAATGATAGGATTTAAAAAATGAGGTAAAATAACTGACTGAAACTTAAAAACTAGTACTGGAGTTTGAAGCCGGCTTTTGGTTTCAGCGTAGCCACTACTGTGCTACGATTTTATGCCAGGTAATTGACAGTGTTACGTGTGCTCCTTGAATTAAATATCGCCATCCCCAAAGCGTTTTGTCAGTCATGGTTCGATCACAGAAGCAGAACCACTTTGAGTGATACAGAATAAAGGATTTATTACAGGGATGAGATCTTTCATAATTGTGAGAGTTAAAATCTTAAAAGTGATCCTAATGGAAAGAATTCAGTTTTATGTATGAAAACCCACTTTAAACCAAGAAGTTTTAAATGTGTCTACCATATTTTATACACATCACATGTTGAATTTTCTTGGCAAAATACTATTTTTTGATGTACCAGGCAAGTGGTCAGTTAAATTGAAGACCAAATTCTAAATATTAAATTTTAAAAATTTAATAATGTAACCAGATTTGAATCAGTCATTAAAATTTCACAGATGTTTATCTGCTCTTATAAAAAATACATTTATATATATTTTTGTGGGATATATGTATATCTGTCTCACACACACTTGTACATACATATACCATGGAAAAGATGGTGTCTTTAATAACAATTATATTTGCTAGACCTGGAAGCACTATATTCCACAGCACCCACAGCTCGCACGTTATATTGTATTATTATTATCTGCACAATACTCATCATCTGCAGGACTTTTGCTGCTGTGTTGCATCAATACATTGTTATTTTAATTCATTACTTTCTTTTTACCCATTCTCGTAGTTTTGTCATATGCTTATGATAAAAGTCACATAAAATTCAGAATTCTTACATTTCTCCTTTGACTTCTTTTAGAGCCTTTGACCTTATTTATTCTGTCTAGGCAGTGATCATAATTTTCCTAGTATATCTTTCCACGTATAGGGGTGATCTCATCCCCAAGCATCATGCTTTCAACATGAAGAGGTTACCTATGTTAAGAGTGTGTATTTTGGACCTCTGCACTAATCAAATTTTTATCACCTGCTCGTTAAAAATCTAAAATTTAGACTTTCTATATCTGCTGCCTTTGGGTGAATTTCCAGGTGTTATTTATTAGAGTGATCTTTCCACCTATTTCTTGACTCTGACTGTGATATTAACCTTTTGTAATTAAGATGCTCTGTCTCTTTGATACTTAGTATGCCCTTTTAGTTTTTCTTAATTTTTTTTTTTACCTCCAACCATTTTTTTTTATTTTATCCATTTAGTCATGTACCACTTCGTTGGTACCTTTCAAATGCTAAATGCTGTCCCATTTATCCTTAGTAACCATGCTGAATTTTTCTGTCCTTTTTAATATTTAGGTTTTATTGGATGAATGTAGATTGCACCTTCTCTAACTGTGTCTTAAATAATTGCCACTTAAGGGAATTAAGAACTACAAGGGAAGGAAAATGCTGACCCATAGACTAAGCAAAGAGAGAAAACGTTCCCACTGGGTCCAATTTCCTAAGAAGGACCATCAGGATGGTGGCTAGGCCCTGAAATTATGGTCTGAATGACCTCTAGAAAACGATCAGTTCACAAAGGAACTTGCCTGGGTTTGCACCACGCAAATAGGGATTGGTTGTAGTCACCCTACTGAAGACAGACAGCCCACTCCCCTGCCCTTGGCTAGGTTATAAAAGCGCAAGAAGAGAAAACATAATCGTTGGGAGTGTAGAGCTAGAGTTGGCATCACAGAATAAGACATGACCCAAGGTGTGAGGCGGCCTTTGATCCAGAAGAGGAAGTTAATGAAGTATCTTAAATTTGAAAGGTTCATTTTTATCACATTCATCTATTTATTACTTTAGGACAAAATTTCTTTTGCTTGTAATATATATTCATTTATGTAAACATACATACCTGAAACCTCCTTTAAACTACTGCATTCCACTTTTTTTATTTTTTGCATTGTTTTCTATTCTGAAATCTGGATTCTTGGGAGTGAATATATTGAAATATTAGAATTAAAATATAAGAAAATTGATCTTCCTTATTTTAGTTAGATCTTTATATATTGACAGATGATTACTATGATGTTTTCTGTTTATAAACAAAGCATAAGGTAACACGTAGAGTTTTATATACGATGGTGTTCAGTAGCTCAATAATAATCTGACATAGAAGACCAATATAGAACTATTATAAACAATTGTATTTTTGAATCTTTTATGTATCAACTGAAGAGATTTAATAATTGAAGTTTGAAAGAGAAAAGCAAAGTAGATGTCAAATGATTAATAAAGTAGGTATTATATCTTTTTTCTAAAACTCTTCCCCTGAATTGCGTTTTTATTTTAAATTCTTACATAATCAGGCAATGATGGAAACTTATTTATGTAATAATATTTATTTAGCCTCAGGGTTACATAAGACATGAAAAACAGAACTAGAAGGGGGGGAGTAAACAAAGTTTCACAATCAATTAGGAGAAATATTTGTAACACATAAGACAGATACAGGGTTAATATAATGAATATTCCCACAGAAAATCTGTATTTCTAATATACAAAACCTTTCTCAAACTGATTTCTTTTAAAAGACAGATCTGAATAGGCATTTTAAAATGCACATTACCAGAAGTATATGCATAGATGTTTGGCGTCATTAGTTGTCACTACATCAAGACAATAAGGTGCCCATCTGTATTGAAGGGCACAAACCAAAAAGGGTGAGGATGACCCTTGATGAAGCCCAGATGTAGGAAGATCACATATACATGCTGCATATATTAAATGCAAGCTTTTCTGTATTTTCTATATTTTCTCCAATATGTTGCTTTTTGTAATCAAAAGAAAAAGCAACAAATTCTATTAAAACTTTTCTGAAGACCTCAATAATAGAAATTAAGGAAATAGACCCCCTCTTGTCCAGTTGTAGCCGGGTTGTCAGTGTGGTGTGGTGGAAAGAACAACCGTCTCATGATGGGAGAAGCCCACACTTTGAAGCAGCTCTCGCACTTCCTTGCTGTGTGACCTCAGGAAGCTTTCCCAACATCTGTCAGCGTCAGCTTTTCCATGCGCGAAATGGACGTAGAGACCTGTCTGGTCATAGGTAGCATGAGAGTTAGTTTATTAAGTGACATATAAAGTCCCTGTTGCAGTGCCTTTCAAATAGTATTTGCCAACTAAGTCATTGACTTTTGCCTAAGATTCTGAAGATTAGAAGAAGCTTTTAAGTTTACTTGTTCAGAGCAGGGATCGACTTGTGGAGGGAACACGCGTGGTCGCAGCTCGGCGGCGCTGTTGCAGGCAGAGGCAGACGCTGCAGGGGAGGCAGGCGCAGAGCTTCTGACAGCAGGCGTGAGCAGGTGTAACCCGAGAGGAGCGAGGTGGGAGCCTGGGGTGTGGGAAAGCCTGCCCTGGGAGGGGACATCCAGCCAAGCCATGAAGGAGTTAGCTGGGGACATGCCAGCCACTGGCATTCTAGACGGAGGGAGCTGGGCTGAGGAGCAGGGTCCTGGTTAGCCAGAGGGAGCAGGAGACTGTGGAGGAGGCGAAGAGGTCAGTCGGAGTCAGATTGTGAAGGTGTGTTGAGGTAAGCCCAACAGGAAGCCAGTGAAGCTGCTGATGGCAGGGCGGCATGGTAAGATTGGTATCGCTCCCTAGTTTTGTGCCTTGTTAAAATGGTTAGCTTTCCTTTGCCTCTGTTTCCTTAAAAACACTGAAGTCATAATGTGGCTGTTGCAAGAGAAAATGAAGTATGTTTCTATCCTCGTGTCTGCTACACACAGTTCCCTCCCTACCTGGATCTTTCTGTTCACCCGGATCCGACCCCAGACACACTAACAAACCCTGTTGGTGAGCGGTGGGCAAGGAGAAGAGGCGGGAACTCTCATTTCTTGAGCATACTGCTCGATTTTCTTCTGTTGTTTGTTTCTTAATTGGGTTACTGGAACCATATGCTCAAAATGAGCTTGCTTTCTTTCAAAATGTTTGCACAGACAGCTGCTTCTGTAGCTCAGGGCCACCCAACAAAGGTTAGGGAAGGTGAGGGGTCACTGCTGGATCCCTGCAGTGGAACCAGCTTGGGAGAGTGGGAGACCCCCAGGCACTCCGTGACACCATGTCACCATCTCAGATTCTCCTTAGCTGCTTGAGTCGGGCCTTTCCTCTTGGAGCAGTTTCTTCCCGTTTTCACAAAACTGATATTCATTGGTTTCTGTGGAATACTCCGTAATTACAAAGGACTTCCACTCATTGCTTGCTGGCCTAAATGCTAAATTTCTTGCCCAGTTATTTGAGAGTGTCTGCAGCATCACCACCTCCACCGCACCCCCTGGCTCCTTGCTCGCTCCTCCTCAGCCTTGGGGCACGCGGTAGGAGGGGCTTGCTGGGTGAGCACATTTGTTCCACAGGTACCTGCTTTCGTGAAGCTCCAGCTTTTAGGAGTTTTCTCAGTAACGGTCTGTCTGCTGATTGAGGGATCAAGTGATATTCCAGGCATGGAGGGAAAAACAAAAATGAATACACTCAAACACACGCAATGGACTATAATGGATTGCCAAGCAAATATTTGAATATAGTATTTCAAAGGTAAATAGGATTAAAATAAATCAGAGTTGCTCAGAATGACATTAAATGGGTTAAGCATTTAAATTATTCTTTCTTTAAGTAGTAAATGAAGTTGGTGGGTGACTCTGGGACACACGTTAGTTTGCCCCATTGCGTGCCTCGTGCGCTTCCTTTCCACGATTGCTGTGTGGAAGTCATTCTATTTGTGTTCTTTCCTTCTTCCAACGTCTTCTAAGAACACACTTCTTTTTGAGAAATGAATAAATATTAGATCCTATTGCAAGATCTATTATTTTGTTTTAGACTTTTTTATTCTACCTCCAAAGCTGTTCACCTTTAATAGCATCAGGCCTAACAGTTAATATTTACTGAAAAATGGGTTCATTAGAGTTATTTCTACCAAAAAAATCCATTTTTAAAATTTATAACTCAAAGAGATATACTAGTATATTGTTATTTTCCTAAGGATTCTGATTTTTCGTAGGCTGATATGTTAATAGAGCTTTTAGCACACGGCAGTTCTCTTACTGACAGCTGTTACTTCGTGTACGAAGCATTTATTTTCCATCTGAGGAGTGAGTTATTTGTCTGAATTGCTGCCCTACTGAAATTTCACAGTATTTTTGAAGGGAACCAGACCATGAAAACACAGTTTTTTGTCATCTATAAGGCATAGAAATCAATATAATGATAAGAGATATTGCAAATTGAGTTAGACTTTGCTCTTCAGATTATCAAATCTGAGATATTAAGAGACAGTTTGGCTTCGAATCTACCTCACAAATTGTCCAGTGCACTGGAGTATTTAGTGAAATTTTGCCACAGCTACAAAGCTAAAAACTGACGTCTTAGGAGAACCAGAACATTCACCATGAAGTAAGTAGAATGAGGCCTTAGTGCGTGAGTCAGGGTTCCAAACCTACATACAGTCCCTTCTCATGCTGAGTACGGTATATACTACGCGGACCAGGATCCCAGTGATGGGGACCGGGGTGGCAGGCAGCTCTTGTTGGGAGGCACTGTTGTGGCACTTCACGGAGAGTTTCCCAGCATACAGTGGCACTCTCATTAACTAAACGGCTTTCCCTTTTACTTCGAATCTTCACAAAATTATGCCAGGTATTATCGTATCTCATCCGGAAGAATGCAGATTCCTAACAGACATGAGGTAGGATGTTGTACTAGAGTAGCATTCCCCGCCCCTAGTTAGCATGTTACCTAAATTTGAAAGTGGATCATGTGTAATCTGTACAGTCATGTAAGTGGAGCCTGTGGAAATGTGTATAACGTTTGGTTCTTTTGAGTAGAGCACTGCTTGGTATTTATGTCCTAACAAAGGAACCTACTCAAAATGTGGGCTTACTAGCTTTTGCATTCTTTTTATAGGAAATAAAATCTATTGCTAATTTTTTATTTAAAAAATCTGTTAATCTACATTGATTTCTAATTTGTTCTGGATTCCTTAGCTGAGAAATATAGTTCATCACTGACTGTTCTATTACCTGACAGCAATTGATAAAGTATCCATGCACAAAGTGTCAGAAAAGGTTAATATTTATTGATTTTTATGGTGCTACAACCAATGTAGTTTTGCCATTAAAGATGTATGGCCACCAGCAGTGGAATGTGTAAAACTGCAGGATGCACACTAGATTTTTTAATAACCTCTGCCAGTATTCTAGATTTTTTTAAAATGACATATGTTTAACTTAATACAGAAAACTCTAAAGGTGTAGCTACTCTGAACCTGGGACTTGAATTTTATATTTTAATATGAAGCACAAGAACAGCACTTAAAAACTAAAATTTAATTCTTGCTTTGCAAACAGCAATCACATTTAGCCTTTTCTTCCACTTAACTATGTGCTATTGATCCGAAAAGATGCCCCAGCAAGTGATAGCTGAAATTATGAGCAATAAAGGGCTTGCTTCTTTAACAACAAAGTGTGTAATTAGCAGGCAAGTGAGGAAAGCCTATGTTTAGTTTTAAAGGAGTTTCAAAGAAAGAGTTTGAGTGCCACACCAGTGTTCAAATGTATGCAAGGAAGAAGCCTTAGTGCTTAGAATCATGAATTCATTCTCTAGTTGCAGAATGTAGGTAAAAATTAC
>NW_012148574.1:541691-543717 GCF_000956105.1 Propithecus coquereli
ATGAGTCTAATTCTTTACATAGTTTTATTTTCTTGATTTGTAACGGTTCCATATTTAATTTTTTTCTTTTTTCTCCTCTTAGCCAAGCAAGGTCTCATACTAATAACACAGTAATTAAAACAGTCTTTCTTAAGGAACATTTCAAATGCTCTGTTACACTATTGTTTTTCATTTCGGTAAACCTGGTTTTTGTAGGATCATAACCTCCAAGCTGCCTCTCTGACTTCTTCACTGTTCACCCTTAAACCTGTGGATGACAGCTAAGGGACAGGCTTCCCTAACACTCCGTTTCATTTCTAAAATTAAACACGGCTGCCATGGCCATTCATTAGTGTCCATAACACCCCACCTCCAAATTAGTCATTACCTACAGTAGTGGCTGATATGTGAAGATGGTTTTATGAGATTCTTAATTAATTTATCATATATTTAAGCTTCACTATCTAGGAGTATAAAACAGAAAAGCGATGACTTTCATATGTAAGAAAAATATTTTATATAACAAACTAAAATGGAAAAAGAACCATTTTAAATCATTCATCCCAGTTTAGAGAATCATTTTAAGATTTATGAATACCAGTTTGATTGAATACAGAATTTTCAAATTTCACAAAGCAAGATTTACTGTTAGAATCAGGGAGATTGCATGATTCTAATAACTGTGGTATTTATTCTTTGCCCCACTCCCAGGAAAAACTAAACAAATCCTTTGCAACAACATTTTTGTGCTTGGAGATATTCTTTTTATGCATGTTTGACCTGATTTTTGGTAATCAAATTTGCCCTTTTAAAAATGTACTTTATTTTGTGAATTGTCAGAAAATGTGAACCACCGGAGAGAAAATATTTTAACACCACTTTAAATTGTTTAATTTGCTTGTTTACTTTATATATATTTTATTGTATTGAATTTTATTTTACTTTGCATATATTTTAGCTCTAAATCAAACTTACATATTCTAAAAATTATAACTGAAAAACATTAATGCATATTTTATAACAATTTATATGCTTCTTGTTTTCTTTGTTTTCCTTTTCTTAGATTAAAACTGAAAACTGATTATGATTTTAATGATTTGGTTTGCATTAAAAATTAAATATAAGAAGAAACTAAGCATAAATGTGGCAGATAAAAACCAGATTTTTTTTAAAGTAAAAATAATAACAACAAAATATCTTGGGAAATAATGAGACAGTTATAAGCTTTATCTTTGAACAGCTAATCCACGTTGCTGTCTTTGACAGTGCGACTGTTTAAGTACATTTTAACAAATTCTTTATAGGTAAGTTTAATCATATGAAGTGATAGGTTTTTGGATTAATACTATTACAGTTCTCAAATAAGATATTTTTAATTGAAAAAAATGTTTTTGTTTTGGTATGTGAAGTGAGGGTTAGTAGTCTGCGGGGTTTCTCATGTCACTATGACTAGTAGAAAGAAGCAGGTCGTCGTCGAAGAACCTAACAGATAACCTTCTCCTACCCCATGCCTTTCTCCCACTCCAGACTACGCCAAAGCCATTCAAATTAACCACGAAATTACCTTACGGTTTTCTCCTTTATTTGTGTAATCTTGGAAAAGGAGCAAGAGCAGTTTCGTGTGTCTTTCTGACAAGGCTTTTCTGTGTAGTTTGCTTTTTTTTTTTCCAGTGAATAGTATTACCTAATTTTAGCTGAAATTATTACTGGTTTCATGTGACCTGGGAGAATTGAAAATATCGTTAAGTAAGAAGGCCCAAGTTCGTGATGTTTTCCATGCTACCTTCAGCTGAGCTGTTTCTTAATTGCACCTCGATTGGGAATTTCAGAGTATCATTTTTAGTAGTGCTGAATTTGGCAAGGCACATAAAGAACTTCAGTGGGGTGTGATGTGAAATGGCATCATTTAAATTAAAAAATAAATTCGAGAAATTTTTAAGACATGAAAGTAATGGAAGCTCTAGTCAGGCTGTAGCAGCAAAATGCACATTCCAGCACACACGTAGAGCCTGCCAGAAAGAGCAGAAACCAGCAGTGTCTCTCTCTC
>NW_012148574.1:543797-573238 GCF_000956105.1 Propithecus coquereli
AGGGAGAATGCAGCACGCTAGTGTACCAGGCACCAGTGCTGTCATCTGGGCAGCGGTGCCAGGATCAGAGTCCGCCTTGCTCACCAATAAAAGGAAGCCCTGTCCAGACAAACAGGCAGGCAGGAACCATGTGTGTGTGTCGCCAACCATTTGCATTCAATGAAAGTGAAGCCGTGATCAGCCACTGCTTTAAGCCTCTCTCTTTCAAAGAATCATGGGCTCTTCTTCCTGTGCCTTTTGTTTCTACTTACTTCTCATTTCTTTTCTTCAGTTCTTCTTGTGACCTCCCAACCCCTTCTCCTTTTTATTGTCTTTTACACAAGAACACAGAAAAGTGCTATAAATTCACACGCGCAAAACCGAGGGTCAATGCAAGAACTCCAGAGGTAAAAATAATTAAGTATAGAGCTAACAACAGAACCCAGGACACTTCTCTCTTAGTCTAGTGGACACGAGCCTGTCAAAAATATGAATTACCAATCACCCTCTTAAAAGAAGGTATTTTCTGTCTTGCAGAAGGTGGTATTCTTTTCTGTTTGCTTCTCCTTCTAGCTTATGTTGCTTTAACTATTAGAAGAGCGAATTCTCTTCATAATCCTTTGTCCACTGATTTTCTTTAATGGAAGCTTTTGCTCAGTGGCTGCTTTTTTCATACTATGTGCCGGGGGAATTTCATATCTTACTGTTATTTATTTTAAACTGCTGCCCATTAATACAAGGTGTCTACTGACATTCACTTAGTCTTCATTACTTAGACTGCTCAGTTTATTTACAAAACAACATGTTCCAGATTGCCAGTTTTTAGCTGACTTTTCCCGTTCTCTTTTTTACACAAAGCTTTTTGTCCATAAACATCACCTTCGAAGTTACAATTCCGTGGAAATTATTAGTCTAGTTCAGAATTCTAATATAGTAAATGTTTAATTCCCAACACTTCCAAATTAATTTATCACTTTTATGTATCATTCTGAAATATTTTTATTTGTATTTCTGAAAATTATATTTCTTAAAAAAAAATTCACCCTCATCACATCCTTACATTATCAATCCTAAAGATCAAGTTCAGCTTTTGGGAGTGAGGGAAGACAAATGTTAAAGAGAATATGTTGGGGATTTACAATAAGCATATCAGTACCTGTAAATTTCTAAACGTTATAATCTTGTGTAAGAAAGCCATATAAAAATGCGGGTAACTAATTAGAAATTAGAGAAAACAGTTAGAATATCTGGCCTTAAAATAAGATTTCAAATAGAGTTAATGTATTCTAAAAATTAAAGTCAGAAATAAAGAAGAAAAGCTATAACTTTAAAGGTGTTTATGTAAAGATTTCATTTCTGTATGCAAATGAGAAAGCACACTAGCATATAAAAAGAAAGCCATCAAAAGCTTAGAAGGCAAACTATAGAAACCTCAAATGTTAGCCTTCCTGTCCATTTATAGAGCAGATGGAAAAGTAGAAGAAAACTAGAAATGGAATTATGTGGCTAATATATAGGACAAGAAAATTGGAAATAGTACAGGAGAAGCCATTTTTGATATTTTCAGTAGGTACATTTCTCTACCAAACACACACTTAAAATCAAATATTTATAGCGAACCAATGGAAACGTATAAAAAGCACTGATGTATTGGTAAGTGAGAAGCCTGTTGAGCTGGTAGATCTGGAATCCAGTCCTGTTGTTCCTGGGTAGGAGTCACTTAACCTCTCTGTACTTAAATTCCCTTGAGCGTAAAATGAAAAGACTGAACTTGAGTAGATGAGCTTGGTGCTTCTTCCCTGTGCTAATATACTATAGTCCCGTGAAACTACAAATAATCCTAGATCATAACCCTAATCTCCTGCTAATCTTCCATGATTTTCATTTGTTCATCTCTTTGAGATCATGAGGAAAGCAAAATCCCTGTTACCAGAATATCAATACTTTTCTAAAAGTTTGCATACACTTTACAGGGAATCAGAGACCCTTGAGAGGGCTGAGGGGTGATATGACCCTGCTGACGTTCCATGGCCCCCTGGACGTCTGTCAGTATCTCTCTGAAATAGGAGGGTTGTCGCAAGGGCATTGTTCCCAGAGCACAGCCCTCACTAGGGGAGGGGAGGGACACTAAATCTGTTTGACATGGCCCATTTCCTACTGAAGTCAATTCAGAAAATTAGAATGTTATAGAGAGAAAAAAAATATTTGGCAGTTATTTTGCTTTTTTTTTTTTAACCACCCACTGGTTATGGTGGCGGCTGATGACTCCAAATGACTCTTCGGGCTGGTGCTGGCTTCCTGGTAGCCGTAGCAGAGTGTTGGAGGCGGAATGTGAGATGAGTGGGAGAAGCTCTGCTTGGCCATGAGGATGTGCTGCAGGCGCTGGCGTGCCCAGGCCACGGCCGGCCGCAGGCGACCGAGGAGAAGGTGCTGGGGAGTCCTTTGCGGGATCCCGTGGTGCCCAGAAAGGATTAGTGGATTGTGATCCTGGGAATGCCCACTGCTAATCTAAGGGCTTCTGTAGATGGCTGCCAGAAAGCAAATTAAGTGTGATCTCCTTGATTCCACGTACTGCCCTTAATGTTTGCATGCTTGGGAGTAGTAGCTGATGAGGCATTGAACAAGGTGGAGACAGCAGTGCCGCCTGGGCCCTCAGTGAGTGGTGGGCGTTATTTTCATCATTTCTGATGCTCACGTAGAGATTCATGCCATCTTGAAAAATGGTGTAGACCTCATTTTTAAGTCTTACTAATCAAAGTATGAAAACTTGTGCCACAGCAGGGCTGAGGGGGAAGAAAAGTGTTGTTTCGGTGCTGATGCCTCTTAACCAAAGAAGGAGAAGGTTTCGGGGTTACTTTTAAAATTGCTCTACCATTACAGATACCTAAAAGTCTTGTTTGCCTTAGTGTTCAACAGAATTGCCATGTGAGCATCACGCTTGTTTGCGTGAGAGCTGCTTTCGGGAGTTGTTTGCCTCTCTCTTGGCTGTGTGGCAAGAAGCTTTGAAATTAAGTTCTCTAAACCCAGGGAGGTCTCCCATTTTCTTGCTCATGGGAGTACTCCCAGTGCACACACTCCATGCTCTCTCACCTGACTCTCCAGGGTTTTCATACTTTTAACAGGATATCGTTTTTAATGAGGCTTCTAGAAGCTTTAGAAACTTCTTTAATGATTTTGTTTTGACCTTTGCTACTGCCTTTACTGGGACTGCATTGATTGTCTATACTGAAAATTTGCTGCCATGAGTCAGATTTTAATATCTTCACAAGCAACTTCTTTTTCCTTTCTTGATTCTGGAATGGACACATATAAATATTGTAGCAGAAAACAAGTCTTGATTCCCTTCCTGTAGTAGCGGGGCAGCACGCAAGGTCTAAGTAACTAACCTCTGTTACAACCATAACAGCTGTGATTCCCCAACATCTGCAAACGTTCAAATTTACCAAATTTTACTTCTTTCTATATGATACAGACGTGTGAAGTAGGCTTCAGCGGGACGTGTTCCCCGATCCAATTACTTGTAAACAATGGAAATCCTCACAAGGCAATGAGAAGTGAAGGCAGGAGTGACAGGGTGTGCCCTTGGTGTGGGGCCAAGCCCTTCGCTTCCTCCCCTCTCTGTTCTCAGCTTCTCGACTCATTAGGTTTTAGTCAATATTGTCACTCTGTGGATTTTCCTTAACAGTTTTGAACAGGGATCTTGTAGAAAGTTGACAAACTCCGTAACACTTAATATTGTGCCATATGCAGTTCTCAGTAAGCTAACTGTTGACACGGATCCCTTCTGTTGCTTTATCTTCTCATCGATTGTACGCCTTTGTATCAATACTTTGCTGTTTCTTCCATGATCATCATCACAGTTTCCACAGAATTAACTACCAGAAAAAAACCTTGAAACGTGGCATTTTTATGTGAATAGTTTTTTTATTTCCTCTGTTATAGAGCTTCATATTTGCAGATTCATTTCATCGTCAATATTAACTATCTTTAGTTTATATGTAAGTTTTAATCTAAATCATTAACTTTGATTCATGTTTTAGTATGTTTTCTCTATGGTTATTAATTCTCAGAAATAAGCTCACTTTCTAAATGAAAAGTAAAATAAAATAATTTCTAAGGGCATTATTTTTAGAATTTTTAATAGATAACACCAAAGATAATTAGAGAATAGGACGACTGTACAGAACAAGATCTGACCAAAAAAAAAAAAACAAACAAACCTGTATTTCTGGGAAACTCCTCATCATATTTAACAGAGCATATGAAAACATGAAGTTAGAAATTTAAAAATACACACCAAACAATGACCCCTGGCACAGTTCTATGAAGTACTGCCGGAATAACCGCAAACATGTTCTAAGGAGTTTTCCCAGATTCTGTTATTCAAAAGTAACACCCCTGCCCCTGTTACTAACGAAACATCCACGACACTTAGTGGTCACGTGCCTGGGAGGCGGGGGAGAAGGACATACTCGGTCATTGCAGAGCAGTGCCTAACTTGTTAAAAATGAAGGGACTAGATGACTTCGTGAATCACCTGTCTGTGACGTTTGGTGGCTAATATCTGCTTCACACGTGGCCTGTGCTGGGCGCTGTGCTGTGTCCCCGCCCCGCCACACCATCTCTTCAGTCCCAACTGCGGGCCAGGCGCCGCCCTGCTCTGCTCATGGAGAGGCGGGCACAGGGAGCGTAGGAACTGGCCCGAAGTCACACAGCCAGTTATTTACCAAATACTTATCAAGTGCTTTCTGGGGAGCAGCCACTATCTGGACCCTGGAGACAGAGCCTGGCCCCCAAGAGGGAGATAGATAATAAGCAGATAAACTAATAAATGCACATTGTAATGCCACGATGGATGAGAGGCAGGAAGGAAAATAAAGCCAGAGCTGGATGAGAGAGGGAGGAAGCTGGGAGGGGCTAGACTGTTATGTATACAAGGTCAGGGAAAAAAATCTAAGAAAATGATGTTTTTAAAAATTAGTATCATTAACATATACAGTAAACTGCACATATTTAAAGTGTACGATGTGATATGTTTTGACATAAGCATAAATCCTTGAAACCAGCACCACAATCATAATGGGCGTATCCTATCTCCCCCCGAAGTTGTAAGGAAAAGATGTTAGAGCAGAGGTCGGGATGAAGCCGGAGCTGTGAACCTGTGCTGGGAACAGCTGTGTAGGCCTGGAACAGCCCTTGCAACACGTGAGGCAGAAATGGACTTGGCAGGGCCGAGGGCTCCAGCGCAGGGGCTGGCGCCTCGCTAGCGGCATGGAACCCGGGTCGGGATGGGAGCCGAGAGGAGGTAGACCAGGTAGGGCCTCCGGGCGGGAGGAGGGCGTGAGGAGATTTTTCTTCTGGCTCCGAAGCAAAGCCATTGGAGGACTGTGAGCAAGAGGGGAGCCCTATATTGATTTGTTTTTTGAAAAAATCCTTCTTTGCCAGCTGCCTCCGGTGGCAGCTGAGACCATCAGTGCTCTGGGACAGGCAGCCAAGGCCTGAACCTGTGGGTTTGGGTATCTTTTTTCCATCTTATTTTGGCAGCATTACATACCTGCCACTAGTGTCTAGTTACGTTGTATCACTGACATCTCTTCCATGCAAACATCCTCAGTCTCCTTAACCTGAATTTTTTAAAACTTGCAGGGTACTTATTTCCCTTGTGTTATATTTAGTTTCTGATGGGATCGTCTCCCCAACTCCATGCAACTGTCTTGTGGAGAAGCTTCCCCTCTGCATGCCGTGCCCCACGCCCTAGCGTTATGCTTTGTCTAGAGAGGAGCTTGTAAACTCTGGTTAGATTTCTACGACTGTACTTAATTAAAAAGCTTTAAATACAGTTGTATATAGAAATATAGAGGATTTATTTCAATTCTCCTAAGAATATGACAGCAGAGTGCATTAGTACCTTTTACAACCGAGATGCAATCAGTCCCTTATTTTTATGTCATTGTGCAGACGGGAAGTTTATTTTGCATAAGCTCCCCGACCAGGGAGGAGTCTCATCAGTCTAAGGCTCTGTGGTCGCGCTGCTCTGTGTCAGGGGGAAGGTCGAGGCCACAATGGGAGTGCACACCTGCACACGGGTGCACACACACGTGAAGATATTTTAACATTTTTACTAGTCATCGCACTGAGGATGAATATTTAGTTGACTTAATACCTATTGACTTTTCCAATATTAATATTTTAATATTTAAAACAAATTGAATGGTTTCTAAAAAGAGAGGAGCCAATCTCAGCATTTAATGCAAACCAGAAAAACATTTTTTTGATCAGTTGGCTCACTTAAAATCATTTCAAAAACCAACTCACACAGTGACAGTTATTCGGGAGAAAGAGACAAAATGTTACTCCTTAGTAATTATTTTCAAAATAGATACTTGTGTTATTGCTACCTCTTTTATATACCATCGTTATTATGTATCCTGAAACTATATCATTAATAGCTGTATGATTATGTCAATACGGATATATTAAGCTCTTCTTCTGCTTAGGATATAAAATAAAGAATATTAGGCAAAGGAAAAAATAATATGAAAGGTTTCATTGTCATTTAGTAGGACATCAGTACTTTAAGAAAGACTGGCATTATAACCATGCAAAAATTATTATTATTTTAGTTACTGAAACTAGTCTTAAAAATTTTTTTTGTATCTTGGATAACTTAGTTTTATCCTTTCAAATTTTTCTTGTTACTAGAGAGTGAAATTATACTGGACTAGATGTCAGTGCTTTTAGATAAATACAAATACACACATATCTTTATATTTAAAATTTAGATTATGAGGATATGAAACCACTGTGCGCAGTAATAGACAGTATTTGGCCTGACACTTCGTTTTCCAGGCATGTTACACCAGTGCTCAGGGGAAAGGGTGTTCCTAAACTGTCGTCTGTCTGCATGTCTTACCTTAGCCTATTGCAACCACCTGCGAACTTCCTTGTCATCAGCCCCTTCGTCCTTTCAGCGTGACCATTCTAGTCCAGTGCTTTGCAAAGGAAGTAAACGATGTTCTTGGTGCGGAAAATAAGAACAGATATCACCGGATATATCTGCTTTGAATGGAGCCCCAAGTATTGTCATTCAGTCTAATTCTGAGGTGTTATTGGATGTCACCAGCCAGGCATGCCATCTGCAGCTGCCGTCCACGGGGCAGTGGAGGAGCAGCAGTCCAGGGGTGAGGACCTCCCCGTGGGTCTCATGAAGCCATGGGGGTGGGGACTAACTCCAGCAGGCGACGGGAGCCCTGCGGGTGATGCCGAGGAGCAGGTTACGGTCCTTTAGAGCCAGGCCAGCTAAAGAAATTGTGGGGACGAAAGCCCAGAGCAACCGAAGAGAAACCAAGGAAAGTTTTCATACAGGCACATCTAGGGAAGCCGGTGGGTCAGGAGGCCAGTGGATTGAAGAGGACAGTTTAATTCTGAGGGCGTGGGGTAAATCTGGGACAGATGCAGAAGGGACCTGGGAACTGAGAAAGAGTTCAGCCCAGACTCGATAGAGGACATAGCGGAAGTGGAGGGACAAGTTAGAGCCTGGAAGCAGAGATGGAGGGAGAGTTAGACAACTGAGGAGGGCACAGATGGGCTTTAAAACCCGTGCTGGGCCAGCCCTGTGATGTCGGTCGGTCGGTCGGTCGCCTCATCTCTGTCTATCTGTACGCCAGCGTTTCTTTACTCCGAAGACAGTGGAGTTCTTTATGAGAGCCACGGTGTGGTGTATTGGGTAAGGGGGAGGAAAAGGTTAAGTCCTACTGGCAGAATTTTCAAAGAAATCATGTTCCAAATACTCTGTTCTCCAAGGTGGTGGTGACTGAGAAGTCACTTGGAGTCACATCAGGTCGGCCCTGAGTTTTGGGTTGGCTTATTCGTGACACGTCTGATGCTTGTGAGGTCAAGGAAGAGGTGTCGGTCAGGCTCGAGGTCGTGCGGCGCAGCTTCCTGGCCGCTGGCGGGCCGCGGCCTCTCCCCGCGCACACGAGGCCGCGTGCTGGGGTCTTGCTTTTTAGTCATCACGCTATTCCTATTCCAGAAAGCTCTCTTCCTGGTAACGTCCCTTGTTCCTAGTTCTTTTCTCTGAAGCTCCACATTAGAAATCTAATTTCTTTTTTAAGGCGGCCACCATTTTTAATTCATCTTGAAAAGTTGCTTTTTTCCTGGAAATATAAACTTAAGGCAAGGAATGGATCCTCAGCGTCGAGTTTACTATGTTGTGGATGTTCCCTGTTTATCAAACTCAGCGACACTCCAGTGTCCTCTCTTCGGTGCTACATTCCCACTCCCTCCTCGCGGCCATCCCGGCGAGTGCTAATACTCCTTCTGGCGTCCTCGGCTTATCTTCGGTGCTCTCAGCGTGGGGACCACACCCAGACTCAGTATGTCCCAAGTGTGCTAACAGCACAGACCCTGCGCTTTCCCCGCCGTCTGTTCCAAGGTGATGGTAAAGGTCTGGGCCGCCATTCTGTTTTACTGGTTTATATGGAGCTTTGTGAGCTACACTCCCCCCAGCCTCCTTCCCCAAAATGTATTCATTTTGTTTCTAAAACAAAATATGACAGTGGTTGTCTCTGTCAGATTTCATCAGCCGCTTTACCGTATCTCCATTGGAGTGCGCGCGCTGTGGATACCGTGAGCGTGCTCTCAGCGTCCTGAGCTACGTGCAGTGAGCACGGCTATTCGCTGTAGCTGACGGAGGGACAAAGCTAGTCACAGCGGATGCAGTTGTGACATGATTATCGAGACAGGTGATTCAGTCTGGGTGGTTTTAATGGAGGAGATGTTTTGAGCCATTGGTGGGACGGCAGGAAGGAATGTGTCATGGGAAGGCAGCGCTTGTGGGGCGGAAACGGTGTTCCTTTCAGGGGGTTCCAAGGCAGGATGGCCGGAGGGCCCTGAGCTCATCGGGTTCTCGGAACTGGTCTTCAGGTTGCCGTTCCTCCCACATGATCTTATCCGTAACCGGGGATAATCTGACAAGGTCATAATCACTAAATTTTGAGAGATAATTACATAAATCAGACTGTTTTTCTTTTAAATTGAGGAATGTTACTGCCAAGCAGGCTGGAGTACTCGTCAGGAATCAACACATTTTCCTGTAGAGAAGCACTTGCGAAGCCACATCATAATGAGAATGTTGCTTTACTGAGTTTATAGCCAGAGCAGAGTAACGGCGTGGAATTTAAGAGCATCTCCAGCTGTGGTAGCCGGAGGCCCCAGCCCCGCCAGCTTGCACCCTCGCCCGGTGAGCAGTGTGCTGGACGGCGCTCTGCAGCCTGCCTCTTACCTGAGCGTTACTGGAGGTTTTCTCCTCTGAATGCCAGGTGGCATAAATGTCTTGTCCTCTTCCTAGAGTCACATCAGTTGTGCTGTCATGTCCACAGCTTTGAACTGCCAGCACAGTCAGACCGTGTCTCCCGTGTCCCTCCGCTGTGGGTCGGCCCCATGACGGGTTTCCTTACACGTGGCCAGCTTACCTGGGAGGCGCCGCATTGATCACGTTAACTCACGGTTTCTTGGAATGGTTCACCGTCTTCTCTCTGCTATCTTCCTAATGGAGCATCCTAGACGAGGGGTTGAATTTTGAAATTGTTCTGAGGAATGAACAGGAGAGGGTTACAATCTGTTATTCTTAGGAGAGATTAGGAACTTGAAAATGTCAGTTTGTGTAAACATAAAGATATTTATGTAGTGAGTATCTAATTAGCGAATTCCCTGGATGTCAGCATTGACAGTTCCTATTTTATTTACAGAATAATTTGAAGGTGAGTTCTCTTATGGGAGGAAGGTAGATAGTGCCATAATGGGAAGCTCTTTTAGGAACTGGGCAGGGACCTTAAACTCTTTGAGGCTGTTTTCTTCCCGTAGAACGTGTACAATGGTACAGATCTGCGGATTGAGTGAGATCATGCACGTGGAGCTCCATTTCTAGCATATGCTGGGTACTAAACAAATGGCGACTTTCATGATACAAGTACTTTGGAAGGAAAAATGTTATTCATTGTTTTTATATGAGGAGTTTAGAGCACCTCCCACCTCCCCTTCCTCGAAGGTAGGAAGAACACGTTTCAAGATGAGCTCAAGCCATTACTGGTTTTTGAAGCCTTCTGTGAACCTGTTAAATAGTATCTGTCAGCTTCTCCCTTGTTTGGAGAAGTGAGAGCACATGTCTCACGCTGTAAAATTGTATCTGTCTTCACTCAGTAGACCATGGACTTCACTGAGTACTCATTCATTCATTCATTATTTCCTAAGGTCCTTATTCTATTAATATATGCAAATGATATAAGTGCTTGGTATCCAACAGTGGGAAACATCACCAAAGGGACACACTGTCATCGTCGTCATCATTTATTGCGTGTGAATGTGGGTTAGGAATGTCAGAAAAAAACAAATAAATGAATAAGCGAGCTAGTTTAAAGCAATAGTAAGTGTTCTAGGGCAAGAACTCTGTGTTTGAGTTTGGAGAGTTCCGGAGAAGTTACTTCGAGTTGCCTCCTCACAGGGGCCTCTCGGAGGAGGGAACATCGGAGCTATGTGGAGTGGGCCGCACTAGCCGGGCCAGGACCCGGGACGGAAGCTAGCCAGGCAGAGGCATGAGTGAGCAAAAGGCTTTCGGACGTGAGCAAGCTTTGCCTGTCTGGTTTCTCTGTGTGGCTCTGAGACCTGCTCGCAGCACTGTGTGAGCGTGGGCACAGGGAGTGAAGGAACAGAAACAGCCAGCAAGAAGTCTTCTGCTCTGATTTTGGCATGTGCAGCAGGGCCTGACCTCAAACAATCTGGCAAAGGCGTGTGGTCCGTCCTAGTTTAGCGTGAAGAAGAGTAACATGGTGCATGACTTCAGGGAGGAAGGTGACCTCCGTTTGCACACAAAAGCTCTTTCCACGTTTGTAGGGCTGGACAGGTGGTACAGACAGGATTCAAATGGAATGGCGGATATTCAAATGGAAATTGTTAGGCACTTCGATGCTTTGAGTATCTAGGTAAATGCTACATTTAACTTGTCCCTCATCATTACCTTTGACTTACTAAACATTCTCTTAGACCAGGACTTGAGAATGTTTGTATATAACCTACTTTTTTAAAAGTCTAATTTTTCTTCTTTTCTATGTAACTTCAAGCAGATTGCCAGCTCCCAGCATATTTAATAATATAGGGTAACATTATTTGTATTTCATACTTTGTCTCCCAAGTATATTTTCAATTTCAAAAGAACTGTTCACGATTGCAACACTTTACACATATGTAGGTGCTAGATTCAGGATTTTAGTAACCTTACTGCCAGTTGGAATCCAAAGCAAAAGTAAGCCCAGTTATATGTTTTTATTAATATTTAAAATCAGTTACTTTTGGGCTCAAATGCCTTTTTTTTTTTTTACCGAGAATAAAAGGTTGAAACAGATTCCTGTCTACTTTAAATTACACCACCACCGCCGCCGCCGCCACCACCACCATCATCATCATCGTCGTCGTCATAATAATCATTCTTCAAGAACAGGCAGGATCAAAACCATTTCCTTTCTACCGTGAAGTGGGGTTTGGATTTGGGTTCCTGGCTCCTTGTTCTCAGTCCTGCCAGTTCTAACATCCAACCCTCCACTTCTTGGACAGTTTTGCCTTTTAACATGTATGCGTCCGTCGTGCCTTTGGGAAGGATTCTAAGTTGATTCTTTTTAGCATCCTGTTGTCTCCTTGGGGTGTGTTTCTGTACGTCTTTGAAATATTTTCTCTGCCCACTTGGTGAAAACCTGCCGATTTTGGCATCTCTGAATGGAATGCATTTGGGAATCCCTCTGTTACCCTTCTGGGCAAGACCTCCCAGCAAAGATGCACTTTAATTAGCTTCATTTCAACACAATTTGTAATTCCCAGTTTTAAACACAAACCTGATAAATTATCTATCATTTGATACATAAAGTGAAACTTGAAAGTGCAGATGAAATTTTTAGGATTTGAGGCTTCTCCATAAGAGAGAAATGATTAAAATCACAGACATGGTGACATTTAAGACAGCGTAATGACCCCAGATCGTCATCATATCCGTTAGGGTATTGTTGAAAGGAATAGGTATTCTGGTGGAAGTTTGCATCTGGCTTCTTTGTGCAAAGTGCGGGACCTGAGCCTAGTATGTGTTTATGTAACATATTTAACCAATTACTCATATCGCAAGTGCTTACATTCCGTGTTCTAATGGTTTGATTATTCTCTGTTTTTGTATAATTGAAGATCAATGGTTTTTCTCTGATGTTTGAAATCCTAAAATAAGGTAATAGTGCCTCTTTATTACAGGATTATTGTGGAATTAAATGAGGTAGTAACTGTAGAGTGCTGGGTGGAGAGGTGCTCAGAGACGCCTACTAGGTGCTGCTTTTCCCCCTGCACCTGCTCTCGTCATGATCCCTTTCTGTAGGCTGGGCGCCTTTTAAGTGCTTAAATTTATTAACTTGCCTTTATCGTACTCTACTATTCCTCACAAGAACTCCTTGCTAGAGGTGCTTCACCGTCTCCACATTACAGGTGGGAGACAGAGGCATTAGGAGTTGAGGTCACTTGCCCAGGATCACAGTTAGTGAGTGGCTCAGCTCGCAGGGATCCCGGCTGTCTAGCTGTCGCGTTTGTACCCATCACGCCAGGAGGAAAAAGTGGTAAATGCGACAACAAAAGTTTATAAAGTGCCCAGAAAATTGCAAGAGTGAATTCTCTCTAGGTTTTAGTTGGATTTTGAAAAATAGATTTACCAATCTTGGAAGTCAGAATTATTTACCTCCCCACTCCTTGTGTTCTCTGGCTACCTCTTCTTGCTTCTGATCAGATCCTAACTTACACGACAAGTACCTTTTCTCATGACATGTGGGCGGAGCAGCAGTTCACTCTGGACAGTGAAAGGTTACACAGTTGGAAAAATAGGTTCATTAGGTTATGTATTTGATCAAAATTAGTTTTCATCAGAGCTTAGAAAGCCATTTCCTTTAGTGATGTTTTATTTTCGTTGTTCATTCAAAGAAGACTTTGATAATGATCCTTGTTTTATATTTTCTTTATCCTTTGCCTTTGACATGGTATCAGTGATGTGTTTTTCTCGTTACTACCTGTAGCCTATGCGTCAGGAACGTTTCATACCATTGACAGGAAGCAACACAAAAACTTTCTGGTGCAAATTTTCTAAGCATGGAAAATTCTCCTTGTTGGTTTTTGCTGTATTGATACTCAAACTGTAAATGTCTTTACAACGGTCCAGAATAATGCATAATACAACGTCATTTGGCACACTCTCTCTAATTTAACATCTGTCAGATACATACATGATTTCTACGGGAGTGGGTACCCCATCTGTCTTGTCCAGCACTGAAGATCCAGTGGCTGGAACGGTGTCCAGCCCATGTTAGACAATATCTGCATGTTTCCTGCAAGTGTAGACAGAGGTCGACCCTTCCAGAACTGACCCCTGCTGCTCTCCAGCTCATCACTCCTCACGTCATGAGCTCAGCCCTCTTGAACTACTGGTGTACACCAAATGTGCCAAGCCCGCCCCTAACTGTCTCCCTTCTCGGGTCTGGGTCTGCTCACACTGCACCCTCTTCGCTGCCCGACCCCTAGGAAACCGAGCCTACCTGATTCTGGAAGGGCCTACATCCGTCCATGACCCATCCAAGGAATCTCTGGTGTGGGCCAGACACTGTTCTGGAACCCTTTGTGGACCCCTTGGCAGCACTCAGCACACTCAGTTGAAATTGCCTGTTGAGCTATTCATCTCTCCTGTGAACTCTGTGAAGGCCTGCTGCTTGGCTGAGTGGTTTGTCGAGTGAATTAATAAATTGGTGAATGAATCTTAGTAGTATTTACGTTCCTGGCTAGAAATTTTACTCATCTGAAGAACAAGGGCTTGTCCTTCTGCACAAAGTGGTTCAGCCTGCTCTGATGGTTAATGCAGTCTTGGTACCACGGAGGCACTTTCTTCCTGCAGCCACATGGAATCCTCTGAGCCGCCATAGTTTTTCTCCGATTTCTTTGTAAAATCCAGCCACCTTTCTTTAACTCTAATTTTTCTTTCATTTCCATTGACTAACATTCAGCCCTTTTTTTTTTTTTTTTTTTTTGCCTTGAATGGAACATTTCCAAGCACTATAACAAACCCTTGGGGTATGCATTGCTTTTGAATATCCCGTTCATTAGAAGAGTTCCTGAAACAGGTAGTGATTTAGTTTATGAAACCTTGATCACTGTCCGACACCACAGAATGCTAATATGCAAAAAATTAAGTAATTCACTCCATATCTGGCTTTTCACATTCTTTGTAATATGGGTAAAAGTGAAAGCCAGCACTGTATTGTCCTGGGTAGTAATTCATTTATCACTTTGGACGTGATTACTCACATAATTTAAGGCATAGACATTCCATTTGGTAGGATTCTCTGGGCCTGTTTGCTTATGGGTAGTAACATTTTCAAACTGTTCATCATGTTAGTAATTCTTATGCCTTTGTTATCTTTCTTGGCCAAACCCTGATATAATTGTTAGGAACTGTTCAGTTGTTTTTAAAAAGGAGATTTTTTTTTTTTTACATAGTACAAAACATCTAAAAGTACTCTCAGTTTTCTGCAGTTTAGTGGTCCCAACTTTACAGCAAAATCTCCTCATTTATGCAGCAATCTGAGAATTTGTTAAGAGGAGGAAATGCTAATTGATAGAAAATTCTTCTATATTGGTTTTTATATTCAGCTTTTTAAACAATTCACATTATAAAGCAGTATTATGTTACTTAATATTTTAAATTTCGGGTGGCTTATGTTTTAATGGCTTTAGAATAGTTACATTTTGCCACACTTTGCAAATTTTTCACTGAAGAATTTCATATATGTTAAAAAGAAGTGATGCAAAAATTCTTCCGTCTTTTCACGGAAAATTCAATGTTTGTAAACATATTAGCAAAATGTCCGCTTCCTAGTTGAATTTGGGTTGCAACTTAGAGAAACAGTCTCTGTCAAAGGCTGCACACACAGCTGCCTCTTGACCTTAAATGAACAGAAATATTGGTGGCGCCCTCTGGGGGAAGAAGAATGTCTTTTCCAGCCATGGTCAAACTTGTCAGTACCTGAAACTGTTACTGACTGCATACACCTACCATGTGGAACCCAGCTGGGCAAGCATGAAGTGTAAGAATAGCAGGCAGAGTAATTGCAAAACCGACTTTCATCTCTAGCTCCCATTATAGTGTGTGTACACGGAGCCCTGGCCCCCAACGGATGGGATGTGGTAGTTTAGAGTGTGACCACGTACTAAGGACTAAAGTCCCAGTCCCTGTGCAGGACCATGTCACAGAGGTAGACAGCAGCACACGGTTGCACACATATCTCTCCACCTTACCTTAGATACATCCGTTTTATACCCTCCCAGCTTCCAAATAGGATTTGAGACGGCTTGCAATGAAAACACGAAGAAAATGAATGAAAAAAAAATCTGATGATAGGCTCAAAAGCACTTTTTTTGTTTCCAACCTTGGAATTTCTTCTATGTATAATAAAATGAAAAATAATCTATCTTGCTTTGTCAGGTAAGACAATCTTGCAATTGTACCATCTGATATGTTTGATTCAACAACCTATCTTCTGTTATTTTTAGTTCTTTTAAACCAATGTTTTATGACCAAACTTGTAAATTGCTTTTCTTTCGTTTTTTTTCTTTTTCGTTTCCTGGTTTTAAATATTTTAGTGTTGACTTTTATTACATACATATAATTTAGTTTGCATGCTACAAACAACTGCTGAAGGTTAATATTTTCTTGCTTTTTGATCTATAGGATTCTTATTTATAGCCAATGTTTCTCAAAGTGTATTGCACAGACTGCCGATATCAGAACCATTGGGGGGTAGGTGTCTGCTAGAATTCAGGGCCTACCTGAAGAATCAGAATGGATTTGTGATTTCCATAGCTGCAGAGAGAACCTCTTTATTTTGGGTCTTAGATTGTGCATGTAGTCTCACATTTTAAAGACAGGAAGGGAGGGTGTTTTCATCTCTAATAATGTATAAATCTCCCTTAAAAATGCCTTCCATTTTCAAAATTTGAGTAAAGGGCATTCAAAATTCTAAATGCTATCCACAGTTTAAGTTGTTGTCAGTGGCCACGTTAGCGTCAGTATCATTGCCTCCATTGTTTAAATAATCTTCTTCAGTTGTAGTTTTAGCATTTAAAAGTTGCCTGTTGTTTCTGACTGTGAGTTACAGTACAGAGACGTGGGTCTTTCTTCTTCCTGTCTTGCCTCTTCGGTCATCACCATCTGCTCCCTCACTTCTGTTCTATTTCCAAAGGGAGCACACCCCAGGCGGGTCAGCGAGTCTGTGTGTGCACACTCATCCCCATCTGACTCCCCCCGATTTACCTCCACCAGCAAGTCAAGGCACACCAAAGAGAACTGTTTCAGAAGTGAAAGCCATCTTAAAATGACGTAGCTCAGTGTTTTGCTAAGGAGAAGAGACACAGTTAGGAAGTGATTTGCATGTTTTTTCTTAGAATTGACACTAGGAGGATTAAAGCTCAGATTTCCTGGATCCAGGTTCTTAGCCTGGTATTGTTTCCAGTGTACTCTAGAACCTTGTCTGAGGGCCATCCTAGTTCATCTCTTGCCTCACATTTAATTGTATTCCCAGATGTTCTACTGCTACATTTGTTCAATCGGGTGTGGAGTTTTTTGTTAGCTTGTTTTGTTTTGTTTTGTTCTGTTTTGTTTTGCTTTGTCCTAGGACTGCCCTTAAATTATCTAAGGGACAGGAAGAGGTGATTCTGGTGATTTGAGGAGCAAGTCATGGGCATCAGTGATCCACAAGACTCCTGTATGTTTTAGATATTACACGGGGGTCCCAAAGGCTGGGGTGGTGGTTTTGAGTGTGTCTCTGTGTGTAGTTTTTAGCGGTTGCTTGAGAGAGTGCTGTACACATATGTGACCTATCACAGGCTACCCAGATCGTAGTCACTGAGTGGGGTGCAGAAAGCTCTGTCCCATCGAGGTCCCTCCCCTCCCCAACTCTTACATACCATTGTCTCGAATGTGGCTTCGGTTTCCGCCGTCCCGTGTGAACTTGTGAGGAGCGTGGTAGGGGCCATATTTCTGCTCTGCCCTTGTTCTTTTTCCCATCCTGGTGATCCACGATTCACTCTTTTGTTGGAAAAACTTCCTTTAACCAAAATTTTAGAGTAAGTCTGCTAGCAATAAACTCGTTTTGTTTTCCTTCATGTGGAAACATTGGTACAGAGTTCTCGGCTAACCATTCTTTCCTTTCGGCCGTCGGTAAACCCTGCGCCTCTTCGCCTGCCTGTGCGGTCTCAGAGGCAAAGTCTGCTTTGGTCGGGGCTGGTGCTCCCGCGGTAGCTCCTCATTTCCTCCCCGTGCTCCTAAGGTTTGACGCGCCTTCACGTGGGGTCTTTGGGTCTTGCTTCTTCGGGTTCTCTCAGCCTCAGATCTGTAGGTTTCTGCCTTTTACCACGTTCGGGAAGTTCGAGGCCCTCACGTCGTCGAATACTGTTTCACTCCCGCCACCGTTCTCTCGTCGCTGCTCCCAGGGGCCATGGGGAGGCTTCGTCGCTGCCGTCCGCTGGCCCCTCAGGCTCTGTCCGTCTCGTTCCCGCCTGTTTCTCTCCGCCACCGGATCGGGAAACTCTCTTCTCTCCTCACGTTGGCGGATGGCATCCTCTGTCGTCGCCGCTGTGTTACTGAGCCCAGCCAGTGAGTTTTTAAATGTTTTTGTTGTATTTTTTAGTTCCGTAATTTCCATTTGCTTCTTTTTTGTAACTTCTATCTCTTTGCCGAGATTTACTAGTTTTCCATTTGTTTCAGGAGAATTTATAATTTATGGTGAAAGCATTTTTATGATTCCTGCTTTAAAATCCTTGTCAGATTATTCCAACATCTGATTCGTCTTGGTGTTGGCATCAGACAGTTGTCTTTTCTCATTCGCGTTGTGATTTTCCTGGCTCTTGTATAACAAGTGATTTTTGTTGTATCCAGGACATTTTGTCTATTATATTAGCAGACTCTAGG
This sequence comes from Propithecus coquereli, assembly GCF_000956105.1. Lineage (NCBI taxonomy): Eukaryota > Metazoa > Chordata > Mammalia > Primates > Indriidae > Propithecus > Propithecus coquereli. The sequence goes on from NW_012148574.1 coordinate 561,808, forward strand.
TCATATTTAGATTTTTTTATTTTAGTAGGCAGTTGCCTTGTTTAGATTCAGCGTGTGGACCTCAGCCTAATTTTGTAGGCTGTGCTTCTAGTGGTGGTTTTGTTTTCTATGCGTTGGCAGTGTTTTTTCCATCTCCTTGGTTGATCCGAGGCTGCTGGGGCTCCCCTCGACTCTGCTGGGGCTGCCTGGGGGGCAGGAACGGGTCTCCCTGGCCAGGTCACCAGGTGTCCGCGTCTGTGGCCGGAAGGCCGCGGGAGCCCCTGACCTGTGCACCTGTGCGGAGCCTCCCCAGGCCAGGCTGCTTGTCGTGGCTGGTCTCCTGTCCACAGTGGGGCCTCAGGATAAAGGGAACGTATTTATTCTTCAATCAGACACTTTTTATTGAGGGGTTTGATTGAATGTCGTTCACTTATTTGGGTGAGAGACCATGTTTTCCCTGATGTCCTTCTGTTTTAACTCTTCCTGGTCTTCTTCACTCGCCTCTCTTCCTTCCCCACCTTCTCACCGTTGTGATTACTTCTTCCCCCTCTGCTCCACTTCTTCTCACTCTGGTGCCATCCGCTGTGCCGAGTCTGTGACCGGAGCCAACACACCCAGCCAGCGCCCCAGCCTCCCCAGACAGGGAGGGCGCGAGAGCACGTGGCGCGTACGGGGGGCGCTCGCCTTTCTCCCCTGCCCTTAAATCCGCTCTTGCTTCTCCTCCCGAGTTTCCTATCTCCTTTCAGCCGTCATCGCCACATGTTGGAGCCAGAGACTTCGGCTCCACCTTTCATCCTGTGTTTCTCTCGCCACCTCCTTTACCCGGGCACGTCTCGTCTGCTCGCAGCTTCTCGATCTGGCCAGTTGCCGCTGCCTGAGCACGTTCCCGATCTCTCTTCGGTTCTCTTATTTTACAACTCCGTCGCTTGGCACATCCACATTTAAAACTGACGTATCTTCTCAGTGGATCGATCCTTTATTTTTACGTAATATCTTTTCTGTCCCTAGTGATCTCGTTTGCATTGAAGTCTGCTTTATTTGATGATAATATAGCCAGTCCTGTCTTTTGAAAATTAATGTGGGTATGATATACATTTTCTTATCCTTTTACTTTCAACCTACAAATATCATTATATTTAAAATGAACCTCTTATATGAAGTGTATAATTGGGCTGTATTTCTTTTAAATCCTCTTTGCCAATCTCTGTCTTTTATTAATAGTTGGTATGTTTGACCACTTACATTTAATGTAGTTATGGCTATGGTAGGGCTTAAGTCTGCTGTTTTATCTTTTGTTTCTGTTTGTTCTCTCTGTTTTTCATTTCTCAGTTTTCTTTTTCCTACCTTCTTATAGTTTACTTGAACATTTTTAGAATTCAGTTTTGATTTTTGAGTGTATCATTTCTTATAGCTTTTCCAGTGATTATTCTAGGGTTTTATATATATATATATGTGTGTGTGTGTGTGTGTGTGTATATATAAACATTATATATACATGACTTATCACAGTCTATTGGTGTCAGCATTTTACCAGTTTGAGTGAACTGTAAAAACTTTACTTCCATTTACTATACTTTACTGTCTCTCATTTGTAATATAATCATATGTAATAACTATATGCATTGAGAACCACATTAGACAGTGCTGTGATTTTGCTTCAGCCATCAAACATAATTTAGGGAACTCATGAGAGACTGTATGACATATACATGCTAAATAGCAGTGTTTGAGTAACTAGCAGCGGGTTTTCTGAAGTTTGTTTGACTGATGTCTGTGCACGTAGGCTGCTGGTACCAGGCCGACAAGCGGTTCCATAAAAGCAGGGCTGTCAGAGGTGGCTGAAGGACACACCATGGAGACAAACATCAATGACAGAGTATCCCTTTGCACATCTCCAGTTTCATAATATTTATTAGATATTGCTAATATTATAAAAGTAATAGTAATAACTGAAACACATACAGTGTATTGGTTTGCTAGGGCCACCATAACAAAGTACTACAAACTAAAGGGCTGAAACAACAGAAATGTATTGTCTCACAGTTCTAGAGGCCAGAAGTCCAAGATCCAGGTCTTGGTAGGGCTGTGCTTCCTTGGAAGTCACTAGAAATGGAACTGTTCCAGGCCTCTCTGCTTCTGGTAGTCCCTTGAATTGTGGCAGTAAAACTTCAGTCTCATGTGACCTTTTTCTTGTGTGTCTGTCTCTGTCCAAATTCCCCTTTTATAAAGACACCAATCATACTGAATTAGGGGACTACCACATTCCGGTATGACTTTATCTTAGCTAATTGTATCTACAATGACTCTATTCCCAAATAAGGTCATTTTCTGAGGTGCCCGGGGTTAGGACTTCAACATACGAGTTTTTGAGGGGCACGATTCAACCTGTAACATATGGCAGTTGAATTAACTTACCACAGTATATGTAAGTGTTCAGATGTATATTCTGATAGCTATTATGAAAGGACTTGTAAACTTTAACTGTACAAACGTAAGGGGGAATTATACCTCCACGCCTCGAATCCTCTGTATCCTGTGAAGCAGATGATTGGCCTCAAACAGCTGACTTCACCGTTATTCTGCCCTCCGATTTTCTGCCACTTAAAGCTTTGCCATATGGTTCTTTAATCACATCTTGTTGTAAGCATCAAGGTTTCAACCTTTAGTTTTGAAAAATATTAATACCCATATAAATCTTAGTAATAAAGAGTTAAAAGAAATGAAAGCAAGAGGATTTTCAAATAATGGCATTGTCATAGTTTAATTTGCTATTCGTTTGAAGATGGCTCTAATGACATCTCGCTTTTTTCCCAAGTATCAGATTACCCTAGGCATCTTTACCTGATTATGTTAATCATGCTAAATATGAAACTGTCTCACTTTGAGGTGTTAGGATTTACAGAAGCTATATTTATGCCTTTCAGTAACATTCACTACAGTCTCCATAGTGAAAACTACCAAAGATGAAGTAGATTATTTCTTTTATTCTAAAAATGTTCTAATACCCTACATGGAAGTTGGGGGTGGGGCATGAGGAAACACTAATTTAGGACTGTCACAGTTCTTTATGCAATAAAAGTTGTACATTACTTATATTATCACTTTAAGTATAAAGCATTATGACCTTAATAATTCCCAAGGTACGTCCTATGTATATACCGTACGTAGTGAAATTTAGAGCTCTTGAGGAGTCTGTCTTCTCCTCAGCTTCTGCTTTGCTCTGTCTTTGGGAGGACAGGAATGAAAAATACTTTCAAGTGGAAATGTTAGTAAAATCTTAGATGATATCGATTTACTGGTTTTTATGCACAATGTGTAGAACTGCCAGCAGATTCTGGGACTGTACCCGTTAATACATACTTGGGCTATGTAGGATTTTGTCTTAATATGCTCAGTCTTTATTTATGTAAAGCATAACTCTGAATCCATTTGAGTAATATACATTTAGCACAAGCAGAGTTGTAGGCTGGCGTTATTAAAATGCATAGAGCCGACATCCTGGGCTTCTGCTGAAATATGCTTTTAATTGAAGCAGAATTATGGCGATATATTACCCACGTGGTCTGATTATAGCACAGCATTGGCCTGTGTGGTAGCTCTTTGCTCTGTGAGAACTGTGCAGTAGCTCATATGTTGTGGTTAGCATTTAAATATTCTATAGTATGTATATTTGAATTGTTTGATTTAGAGTTATCTAAACATATGTTATCTTATGGAAGATGCATCTTGTAGCCAAGTAGCTCTGAAAAGAATTTGTCAGTGATAATTATATTTACCGATGATCGAAGGTCATTCATAAAAACATACATTGTTTAATAGAAGCTCTACTTCTATTTGAGCTTTTGGAATAAAAAATAGCAGGAATAAAGGAAACATTCATTGAAAGTACTTTTTGTTTACTTTTATAATTTTATTAAATTATAATTCACACTTTCTGTAATAGGTCTAGGGAAAAAATAGACACCAACATTTCTCTATAGATCAAATCTTAATATTCAAAAATAGCCTAAAATGATCAACATCAATGAGTATACTAATGAAGCCTTGATTTTCTAATTTCAGCCTGCAAAAGGAGGTCTTTGGGGCATGATAATGTGATAACATATGCTATCTGTTTTAATAAGTAATGTTCAGACAAGAAATGGTGCCTGATACTAATGCATTTTGAAGTCCTTGGTAAGATTTCCTTTCCTACTGTACGTTATCATATTTAGTGTCCGCAAACAAAGATGAACTAGGTGGTGATGATAGAAGGGTTTCTCTTTATGCCAATTATTGGCTCCCATTCCACTAATGTAGGAGCTTTCTCTTTTTATTTATGTATTTTAATTAACAACTACATTTAAAATATTTGCCACATAAATATATAACCTGGTCCTAGTAATTTCAATTTATGCTGTTTTTACAAAGGCAGCTGCTACTGAATTTTGTATGTTTCAGGCTGGTTTTTATAGAAGTAGAGTAGCTGTTTTTCTCATTCCAGATTAGCTGACCTCAAATGTCAGGTGTCCCTTTTGTAGTCAGAAATAATCCTGCAATCATTAACTGTTTCCTGATCACTAAAACAGTGTACTTGTTCTGTCGCATTAAGATCATCTTTTCAAGGGATGAGTTTATGTGTGTCCCTATGCTCCCCTTCCAACTTCATCTTCTTTATGATATTTATTGCAGTGGTGTTAAGCTCCTTTGTTCTGCAAGGCAAGGATTTCCCTGTGCAGGTCCAGCCCTACAGGTTGATTACAGACCTGCGACCTGTAATTTAATAGAGCCAGGGACCTGTTTACAAAGTCCAGATTTCCTGTGCTGTCAGTTAGGGCAATCAGCACAAAGACCAAGAGCTTTTGGAACTAAATAAACAATGAGGAAAACATTCAAGGCTGCCAGTAACCCTTCACAGGTGATTTAACAGCTTTTGACTACAAGGCATCAGTTGCTGTAGATGTCTGCCGACTATGAAATCTGACATTCTGTCTTGCCGTGTTCTGCCGATACTTCTTGGTGTGCTCTCTTGCCGAGGTCCACTGGAGCCCCTTCCGAGCACTGTGCTTTCACGTGGAGCGTAAGTGGTCCTATTAAGACAGACATCCACACCGGCATCCTGTCACATGTTCGTGTCATGTGGCTTTCTGATATGGAGCATCAGATTATTTAAAATCGGTGGATTAACTAAGTTGGGAATTTTCCCCTGGCCTATGAAGAAAACATCTCTACTGACAAGTTGAAGCCTTTGAACTGTTCCAGATCAGCTTACGTGTTAATGCACAGGCTACTGTGTCTCTGAGGAAGAATGGAGGCTGGACAAGCAGAAAGCAAAAAAGGATTGCTGTATCCTAGGGCACAGGATTTTAACCATTTGGACAATTAGTGTTTTTGTTTAAAGCCCTGTGTTTATGTGCTTTTAATTTAACTTGTTTGCTTTCTGATGGTCTGGATAATGCTTGCAGTAGCTGTTCATGTGACTGTTTATATAATTTCAAAGCCAACAAGAAACATCTGCGATTTTAAGTCCAGCAACTTGATTCCATCTAGATCAGCGTCAGCAAACTCCTTCCTCTTATCTTAGCAGTCGAATGGTGGTGCAGAGTTTAAAACCAACCAAGCCACAGAAAACATGTGCCTGCCTGCAGATTCCAGACTTCTCCCACACACCTTGGCAAGATGTTTGTTTGGAGCATCTTCATGAGGAAATGATTGCGCGGGCAGGTTACATCGCATGCGTTCCCTTCTGTGTTTCAAGGCAACTTTTAGTAGAGTATCTCAAACACGTTTTCTAGTCAAAGGTGGCTCATATTAAACCCCTTCCTGAATTTAAGTAAAGGGATATGGATAAAGAATAGAAGAAAAAGATGAATCTTATAAGTATGTAATTGAGTGGAAAGTGTCGATCTTAGAAAGCCGCACGTCTCCAGGGTCCTGGCAGGTTCCACAGAATTTGGGGACAGGAGGAGTCACACTGCAGATGAGCCACACGAAGTGCCCCGTCACTCAGGCACCTTTTGCTGTAGGTCCCCCAATCAAAACATTAATTGTCTTTCTTTTAAATTTTATGCCAGTCAGACTAGGAGTAAATCACTATTTTCATTGGCATTCTTTAACTATTGCTGAACCCGACAATCTTTTAATATAATTGCTGGGGTTTTGGATTTGATTTTGTGAATTTTCTCTTTATATTCTTTTTCTATTTATTGAGGTTTTTTTTTTTTTGTACTTTTCATGTAAATCCACAAGTTTTTGTATATTATTGTATAAATGTTAACATTTTAGTGTGGTCTAACTTTCAAATATACATTCAAGATTTATCTGTTCTTGACAGTGCTTATGGCGTCTTTTGTCTTGCAATGTATTTTTCATTTTTATCAACTCAGGTTGTGTGATATGAAGTCCTGAGAGGGGAGGTGGGCGGTTAAAGCCTTCACAGATGGCATTGAATTGAGTGAGAGGTTTGTTAAAACTAGGCCATGAAATGATGTGAGCAAAGATTTGGATGCAGGAAAAATAACGTGCCTTACGTGGGGACTAGTGAGCAGTCATGGGGCTCAGGAGCCCAGGAGGGAGCAGTGTGGATTGTGGGAGACCTTGGACTCCATGCCCAAGGGGCTGGGCTTCGTCTCACAGGCAGTGAGGAGCCATTCAGTGTTTGAGAAGTAGGAATAACATAACCAGATGTGTATTCTGGAAAGATAATGCCGCTGTGATTAAGAACGATTCAGAAGGATGCAGGAGGAGGCAAGCTTGCATTAGTTATGGAGTGATGGGAATCCAAACCAGGGAAATCTGGGGACATTTTTAGAGGTGGACACAAGAGGCAACACATCAAGCGTGGAGCATGAGAAAGAAGGGTTGAAGATAACTTCTAGATTTATTGCTTACTGATTGATTGGTTAATGAGGTGGGACATACTGGAGTCTTAGCTTAAGGAGGATGGGTAGAACCCAGATGTGGCTTAAAACACGGGATGTTTGTGATACAGATAGAACATCCACGTGGAGATATCTAATAGTCACCCGAGAACTAAAAACTGAAGGTGAGAAACTTAAGTGGGGATGGAGATATAAATTTAAGAGCTGTGGATATAGAGGGAGTAGTTGAAGTGGTGAAAGGAAATAATTTACCTGGACTGTGTAAATAATTCAGGAAGGAATCCAAGAGCAAAGCCGTAGGATCATGACAACACTGAGGGAGCGGAGAAAACAGCGAGCAGTCGAGGACAGGTGTGAGGTGTGCGTAGCTGGCAGGGGGACGGGGAGGAGGCACGAATGCAATGAGGAGAGAGGAAGGATGACTTCACAGGTAGCACCGCTCCTGAACCTTCTCCCAGGGCTTTCTCAGGTACAGTAAGAAGGGGAGTAAGGCCAGGGTGTCAGGGCAGAGGAGCCAGTGGGAGAGGAGGTGGCCTTGAGCCCTCTTCTCGCATACGCCGTGGACTCTCCTCAGCGGCAGTGGTGCTACGGCCCTTATAAAATTGCCTGCTCGGCATGGTTATGAGCCTTCAAAAGCATGGTTATCACAATTTCAATTAAGCTCCAAACTAGGTATATAGAGCAAACATGTAAAAGAATTATAGTTTTCATGTATGAAGAATTCGCATAGATTAAGAAGATATGAGTCGATGAATGGAAAAAGGGCATGATTGAAAGATTATGAAGGGCTGAAATACATCACGAAATAAGGACCCAACTTTATTAGTAGTCAGAGAGACGTAACACAATTAGTACTATTTTTGTTTATAAAATAATCTGTCCAAAAACACCACTTTACATATCTATGATGGTTTGTACCAAGTTTTCTCAAAATGTGGATTTGGGGAGGCACCCCATAAAAGGACTAGTCTAGCTTAAAGATTAAGCCAGTGGTTTTTACTGTATTTCTTCCAATCATTGTTGCAATTCTAGGTGTTAGTTTAGGGAATCCTACAGTATATGCCAATTATCATGTGGAATCGCAAAGAAATAGATATTGTGGATATTACATTTCATTAAAGTAACAGATTTCGATAAAGGATTCTGTTTTTATAAAAAATCTACTTCCACTGTTGAGGGGGAAAAAGGTTTTTTTCCTCTATTCTGAAAGAAAGAAGAGTGTTTTTAACACTAAAAGTATTTGAAAATGCCATATAAATAAATCCTTTGTAAATGATTACGTAATAACTGTTAATAATTTCAAAATGGAAAATGAATTATTCATATCTCAATGACCCTTCCTCATCCTCTTTGTCCTTTGAAGGATCACTGGACACGATGTTAATGCTGAATTTCTAATTCTTAGTATTTTCTCCCTTCTCTACAAGGATGATAGTTTCCAACCTAAGAAGATTCGTTTGTGAGCATTAATAGCATTACATCTTTTAGATAAAAATACGTTGTCCACAAGTATCTTGAGACATTTATTTGCTGAGAAAATCCCACCTGAAAGGAAGCCGAGACTCCCACAGAAGGCAGGAGCCCCAGTCCTGCGTCGCTGGCCGCTGCGCGCCACCTGGGGAGAGCCTGGCAGCCCCCTGAAGAAGCACATGGGGGCTGTGGGATTGTCACCATCTATGATTCCAAGGCCTCTGGGCATTCTTGACTTTGGGCTATCACATAGACGTTGCTACTTGCCGGGCACTGTCGAGATTTCAGTGTAAGGGGAAAGAAAGGAGTGAGGAGACCTCCCGGAGCCAGTGTCCCTGGAAGAGTCTCAGGTGTTACTGGTGCTCGGAAGTGTGGCTACTGATCATGGGGCCCTTGCTGCCGTCAGTCCCCGCCACTGGCTGTGCAGGCAGGTAGTGTCAGGCGCACGACAAGGACATGCCCCTTCGGTGGGCGCTGTGAAGGGCGGGCCAGGGGTCGGAGCACATGCCACGGACAGAAGTGGAGCTCTGGGCAGCCGGGAAGGATGTCTACGAAGGGTTCCCTGGAAAACTGGCGTTTCCAGTCATTAGATGAGCAACAGGACTTTTTCAGGTGCCCATTGCTTGCTGTCACTCTGCTTTAGATGCTGTGGGATATCGGGGAAGCCTAGGGTAGTGTTTTCACTTCCACGAAGCTTATAATCTATTTCTGGCGTCAAACAAAAAGGCTAATTAAGAAGAACACAATGAAGTATATAGGGAAATATTAAGTCATTTGACAGAGGCTAAAAATGCACCATCGCTTCAAAGAAGAAGTCGTGAGACTAGAATAGTCCAGAAAGGCTTTCTGAGGAAGAGGACACCGTCACTGGGCCCCGGAGGGATGGAATATGACCAGGAGAGGATGAAGGTGGAGCCAACCCAGGCACCAACACTTGGGCCTCGGTCTCTGGGAAGAGGTGGTTGCATTTCAAATGTGGATTATTTTCCAGTTACGATTTTACTTTGACATACAAACTATAAACATGCTCTAAATATATTCTAAAATATATGCCACATAAATTCAAAACTTATCCAGTTGCTGACATGAGACTTGTAGGATTCAGTGGCTTTGTAACTGAACTCTAAAATAGCACATTTTCCTGTTTGCCGTGCTTTCTATTGGCTTACAGTGGGAATTAGCCTACAGCAGAACGACGGCCAGCGTTTGTGATGGGCTTCCTCAGGAGGTTCATCCGAGACAAAGATGAGTGTTTGGTTTTCAGAGGGCTACAGATTCAGCAAGATGTCTCTCTTGGTGTGGTGATCTCTAGGAGAAGCATTTAAAACATGTGCCTGCAAATGTGGGGGCTTTATTAGCATTCTGTAAGGTTTCCTTCCTTTGCAACTTTTCCATATCTTATATCTTCAAAGGCTTGAAAATGACCTGCCTGTATGATAAGCGTTAAACTTTTCTACAAAGCGGTCTATTAAAGCAATCTAACCTCAAAACCCATTGTTAAAATAGCTCCATTTGTAAAACACCAAACATTCTACAGTCCCTTTCTCAAAGCAAAGCTATGGAATCTTTGCTTTGTATGAAATTAACTTATCTCCTTCAAAATAAGAAAATCCAGTAATCATTATCAGAGATTATGGATGCTTACCGAGTTACTCTGTCATTAGCATTTTCAGATGACAGTGTTGGTCACTCTGGACAGAGATGCATTCAGTTCACCTCAGTCATGAGGGACTTTTAATGCTCAGGTTTTGTCGCTGAGTCCCGCTGCTGCTCCGCGGTGGTGCGGGTGGCGCCCATCGCCCTGGCCGGTGAGCAGGGTGGTGCCTGTTAGGCGGAGAGACTCCCACCGCTGTCTGCGCGAGCGCCGCCTCTGCTTCCTCTTCATCACACAGCGGGCAGATAGATAAAAATATTGTAGCATCTAACAAGCAGACAGCGAATTTTTGTTCTAAAATGGCAAATTAAATCTGTCTCTGGTGGTTCCAAATTATGTAAAATAAAAAAGGAACTTTTATCACTGATAAGTCTTGTCATTTCTATTCAGTAGCATTTTTTAAAAACTGATGAATTAGAACTTCTCTTCTTCCAAAGAAACTCATCAGCCCTGCTCGTTGTTATTCCTGAAAGGCTTATGTCCCAGGTGTAAAGCTGTCTGAAAAAAATTTTTTACCCTTTATCATCATTTAGTTTTCCTAATAATACTGCTGCTATAATAGCTTTTTATGAACCAAGAACATGATGTTTTTCAAAAACCAAGCCAACCAGTTATGCTGTATGGATCAAAAGGAGCAAAGTATAGCAGAAAACACTTTGTTATTGTTTTAATAACTAATTTCATGATCTGCTTCCCCTAAACGGCACACAAGTCCACTGTCCTGTTTGCAATCCGAGTAGCCCCCAGCTCTTGCTGTCGTCCCACGCCCTGGTCCTCTCATTCAGGGCTTGCTACTAGAGGTCTTTCCCTGTCATTGCCCTTTCTCTGGGGGTGCGTCCAGGTTGAGGTAGGTACAATCAGGTGCCGTCTCACACTGTTCAAGCCACCTTGCGACACACAGTATTCGTTGCTGAAGAATTGGTAATTCGCTTTGTAATCTCCCAAATGAACTAGGAAGTGCTGGGACCACATGATAAAATTGCATACAACAAATGTGGTATCCTGTGAACTTTTTCTGTTTCTTTGTTCCGTTCCTAGGGCCCTACCACCTAATTAGTGCTCAGTATTATTGCTTTTGTTGATATTGTTATTTTGAATGATTTAATGAGTCAATCAGTCTTTGGGTAGTCATGAAGAATATGACTTTTATACAGAAGAAATGTTTGCCATGCCCAAAGCTAAACAAAATTAAATTATTTAGTTTTGTAAACATAGCAATCAGTAGGGAAAGGAACAGGAGTTCTGGGTTTCAATTTGGAGAAGAGTCGTAGGCCATATAGGATGTTCCGTGAGAATCCATGGTGATCTCACCGTTTCTTCATTGGCAGGCCGGTGACTGACAGAGGGCCACATTGGCCATGGAACCAACAGAGTAGAAATAGGAGTTTTGCAGCCATGATGTTTCCTGGCGGTATTGCTGTTGGCCTGACACTGAGCAATGCTACCTGTAGCCACTTGGGAGTTAGTA
>NW_012148574.1:573630-577316 GCF_000956105.1 Propithecus coquereli
TTCATTATCAAAATTATATGTGCTTTATGTTTAGAGTTTGTTTAGGTTCAGCATAGAAGTACGTTTATGTCCTTTCTATAGGCCTTAAAACATAATTTCAATTTATTATTGTTCAACTCTGTGTTACCCATTTCACGTCCAACAAATGAAGATTGAAAACCAACTATGTGCCATAGCGCTCAAAACTTAGAAAATTAAATGATGGTCATGAAAATCCTGTAGTGTATCTGAGACATATTTAATGCTGTGTTTGAGCAGAAGTGCTGCCATCAGTTACAGGGTGCAATTTGTTAAAGCAAATATGATCTGCTCTGCTGGGTGGTTTCCGGGGATCAAGGATGATAAAGAGCGGACCCTGCGTTGATAACAAACAAAATATCATGTAACTGAACCCGATTTCTCAAATCCACTAAAGATCATTGTTCTGATTCTGAATGTGAGTAGAGTTAAATTGTTTACCTTTTGAAGGTCTGTTCGTTTATTTTAACTCCTTAGTATGACTCAGGAAAATCTACGATATCTTTAGAATATTATGTTGTGCTAACTCTAAGCTATATAAATTACCTTTTCTAATATATGCAGTGATACATTAGTGACCCAGAAGACTGAATATATTGTCAATATTCGAGCTCAATTTTGACTAATAGATCCTATATTAATAAAAGAATATTCCTTCCTTGATACATTTCATTGGTATAATTTTGACCTCTTTATTTGAATCACCCTATTAAAGAATTTAACTTTTCATTTTGTTCACTACTCTAATAATTTTCCCCTCCTTAAAATATCCTTTAGCTATTAATATGTTCCTTTTTAGGAAAAAAAATAAAACTCACTAATAGATCCTATATTAATAAAAGAATATTCCTTCCTTGGTATAATTTTGACCTCTTTATTTGAATCACCCTATTAAAGAATTTAACTTTTCATTTTGTTCACTATTCTAATAATTTTCCCCTCCTTAAAATATCCTTTAGCTATTAATATGTTCCTTTTTAGGAAAAAAAATAAAACTCACAAGAAAAATTAGATAAATATTGCTCATCATGCAATACAGAGAATTAGTTTCCATAAAGTTACAGTGTTTCTCAAATCATTAATTCAACATCCTTTTTTTGTTAATGATATTATTGAAATGAGGAAAATTTGGAGTCTACTACTTGTTTATTCATGGCAACAATAAGAACAAATCTTGGATCTTTGGTCTTAACTAATTAATACAACCATTCAAATTAGTGTTATCCTCAGGGAAAGCAGACACAAATAAGGAGGAAAGTCTTTAGTCTTCCAACTAATAAACTGTCTTAAAAACTCTGGGAATTAAGAGGAAAAAAATGTATAGTTCTATATAGTTTTGTTCTAGAGATATTTTAGGGAGAATTGGGAGGAAGGACACTTTTTTTTTTTTTTGGTAGGTCAGAATATTTATTTATTTAATTTTTTTAAATTTTGGCAAATTTATGGGCTACCTGAGAAATTTTGTTGCATGTATTATATATAATGGGTATTGATCAAGTTGTGGTATTCAGGATGTCCATCGCCTGAGTACAAAACATGTTTGTTACATGAGGTCATCCTACCCTGCTATAAAACATTGAATTTATTCCTTCCATCTCCCTGTATGTTTGTACCCTTCATCCCACTTCTCTTCATTTCCCCCAACTCACCCTTCCCAGTCTCTGTTTTCCCACTCTCTACCACATGCTTGAAGTTTTTTAGCTGCCGCGTGTAAGTGATAACATGTGATATTTGTCTTTGTTTGCCTGGCTTATTTCCCTTAAGATGATGACTTCTAGTTCCATCCATGTTGCTGCAACTGACGTGATTTTTTTTATGCTGGATAGTATTCCATTGTGTATATGAACCACATTCTCTTTGTCATTTGTCTGTTGATGGACATTTAGGTTGGTTCTATATCTTTACTATGGTAAACGGTGCTGCAGTAAACGTGCGAGTGCAAGTATCCCTTTGATATATTGATTTCTTTTCTGTTGAGTAGATACCCAGTACTGGGGTTGCTGGATCTAATGGTAATTCTAATTATAGTGTTTTAAGAAATCTTTGTACTTTTTTCCATAGTAGCTGTACTAGTTTACATTCCCACCAACAGAGGATGAGTTCCCTTTTCTCCAAATCCTCACCAATATCTGTTATTTTTTGTCTTTAATGATAGTCATTCTAACTGGGATAAAATGATACCTCACTGTGGTTTTGATTGCATATGTCTGATGATTAGGGATGTTGAGCATTTTTTGATGTACCTGTTTGACATTTGTATGCCTTCTTTTGAGAAATGTCTATTCATGTCTTTTGCCCACTTTTTAACGGGATTGTTTGTTCTCTTCCTGTTGAATCGTTTGAGTTTCTTGTATATTCTGGATATTAGTCCACTGTTGCATGACTAGTTTGCAAATATTTTCTCCCATTCAATAAGTTGTCTCTTCATTCTGTTTATTACTTCTTTTGCTGTGTAGAAGCTTTTTAATTTGATTAAGTCCTATTTGTCTGTTTTTGTTTTTGTCGCCTGCACTTTTGACGTCTTAGTCCTAAATTCTTTGCCTAGGCCAATGTCCAGGAGAGTTTTCCCTAGATTTTCTTTTAGTATTTTTATTGTTTGGGGTCTTACATTTAAGTCTTTAATCTATTTTGAGTTGATTTTTGTGTATGGTGAGAGATAGGGATCCAGTTTTATTCTCCTGTGTATGACTGTCCATTTTCCCAGCATGATTGATTGATTGATTTTTATTTCAGCATTTATGAAGGTACAAATTCAACCTTTGCCCCACCTGAATCAGAGCTTCAAGCGTGTCCGTCCCCCAGACAGTGCGCACTGCACCCATTAGGTGTGAATATACCCATCCCCTCCTACCCCTCCCATCTGCCCGACACCTGATGAATGTTACTACTATATGTGCACGTAAGTGTTGTGTTTTCATGATGGTTAATATCATCCTTTCACTTCTGGGTTTAGGACTCCCTTTGAGCATTTCTTGTAGGGCCAGACTGTTGGTAACAAATTCCCTCAACATTTGTTTATGTCATAGTGATTATATTTCTCCTTCATTTATGAAGGATAATTTTGCTAGATATAGTGTTCTTATATGTCAGGGTTTTCTTTTCTTTTAGCACTTTGAATATATCATCCCATTCTCTTCTTGTCTGTAAGGTTTCTGCTGAGAGATCTGCTGTTAATCTGATGGGGTTCCCTTTATAGATGACTAGACACTTTTCTCTTGCTGTTTATAGGGTTTGCTCTTTAACTTTGACTTTAGACAGTCTTATTATAATATACAGTGGGAAAGACTTTTCTGTATTGTTATCTTCCTGGGAATCTTTGAGCCTCCTGTATCTGAATGCCTAAATCTCTAATTAGACAGGGAAGTCTTCATCTATTATTTTGTTAAATAGTTTTTCTAATCCTTTCCTTATTTCTTTGCCCTCAAGGATACTGATGATTTATAAATTTGGTTGCTTTATGTTGTCCCAAATATCAGGAAGGCTTTGCTCATTTTTTTTTATTCTTTTTTCTTTATTTTTGTTTTACTGGATTATTTCAAAAGACCTGTCTTCAAGATCTGAGAGTCTTTCTTCTGCCTGATCTAGTCTACTGTTGAAACTTTCAAATGTATTTTGAATTTTCTTCAATGAATTCTTCAGTTCCAGAATTTCTATTTGGTACTTTTTTT
>NW_012148574.1:588956-589977 GCF_000956105.1 Propithecus coquereli
ATTTGATTCACTTTGACACTCTTTCTGATTATATTCTGTTTCTGCATGCTATTAAACATTTGAAACTGTGTGTCTGACAATGAAAATCTCTTTTAAAAGCAAAAGAATTGACAGGGTTTCCTGAAAATTTCAACCAAAGTTTTTATAACTCCACAGATGATTCGTACACATGTAAAATGCTAAGCTCTGAGTTCCTTTTGAACTAATTTTTGCACAAGTGATTTGTGGGAAACTTTTCTGTGAGCTTTCATAAATGCCACATTAACTCTTCTCACAGAAGCAAAACAAAACCTCGCACTCAACTCTTGACTTTGGCATCCAGTCTTCAGACAATCTCAGCTCTGTATGGGTAGGATTTGTGCACCGTACAGCTTTGCGAAATGTGAAATTGCCCTACGGATGAACTGCAATCTGTTCTTTCGTGTATTTTACTAAAGAATGTCAACGGAACTCATGGGGAAGGGGAAACACTGATATGTCCTCCCTTATCTTCAGGACACAGATGGCCCAGATACGTTTGTGGCTCAGGGTAGGTGAGGGGCTGCTGAGCTGCCATTCACCAAAGATGGATGGAACCTCAGACGTTCCGAGGAAGGAACTGGCGCGGAACCAAGAGCATTCTCACGTGAAACCATTGTCCAGCATGCTAGTTCGGCTTACTTGCACACTGAATTTCCAGTTAGATTTTTTCCTAGTTTATCTAATTACCTGCTCATAACAATTCAGGCAAATCATGAGAAAGTTATAACTTGTGAAGCTGAGAGGCTGATCCCACATAGATAAAACGTGGAGACCAAAATCTGAGGGAAGTGGAGGGAACTCCTGTATAGATTTAGCGTAGTCTTTGTGAACACACACTAATTAGGGTTATGTTTACCAGAGTCCAGTGCCTTAAACGGTTAAATGGTTCTGTTTTTGACCAGTTTACCTTTCTGCAATAACTTTGATTTCTAGAACTATATATTTAAAGTGTTTTGGCACCAGTAAAATTTAGAGAATTGCAAATCCCATAGCAATTAGA
>NW_012148574.1:590027-592363 GCF_000956105.1 Propithecus coquereli
ACTAGTGCCCTTCATATAAAGGCATTTTTGAGCTTTTTAAAAATATTTTTCGTTCTATGGGCAGCCTGAATACCCAGCATTTTATATATGTTTCATTGACAGATTAAATACTCTTGTTGACAAAGCACCACACATATATTAGAAACACATACCCCTAAAATGCATTTAGCATTGGAAAGTTAATATGCTTAGAAGCATTTTTTCAAGCTTTTAATCTATACATAGATAAGTCCAAAGATGTTAAGATCACATTGATTTTATAGCTCCTTTGATAGATGATAACATCCTCAGTGTCTGTGGAATTTATTGCAGCCGTGTGGAGAGAATGGTGGGATGATTGTTACAGGCCCTGGTGTATCACGAACCCAGTAAGACTGCGCGTGGGACGGCGTGCGCTCAGGTGGGACGGCGTGCGCTCAGGTGGGACGGCGTGCGCTCAGGTAGTGTCTGCCCCAGCACGAGCGTGTGCTGGGAGGAGAGCCACGCCATCAGGAAGCACCGCGGCACTCACCAGTAATCACTCTCTGCTTAAGCAATATGAGAATGTCTTCTTTCAGCCACAGAAATAAAATTCTTGAAGAGAAGAGCGTGTGACGTGAGCTCTGAGGGGATAGTGAAGCTGCCTGTCCTGAGTCCCTGTGGCCTAATTAAAAGGTAGAAAAATATAGCCGACAAAATTAAATTTTAAAGCAAAACTAGAGAGAAATTAGATTAGAAAAAAAAACTGAAGTGCTTAGGGATAAATTTTGTAAAATATATTCAAGACTTGTGTGAGGAAAACTACAAAACATCACTTGGAAGAGTTATTTAAAAAGGCCTAGATAGCGGAGGTGTGAAGACACACATTTATAGGTGTGAAGACAGTGTTGTGAGATGTCAGTTATCTCCAAATTGATCTGTAGATTCAACAGAATCCCTATCAAAATCCTAGGAGGTTTTTGGTAGAAATTGATAGGCTGCTTCTAAAATTTGTATGGGAATGCAAAGAACCTGTAATAACCAAAACGATTTTGAAAAAGAAAACTAACTTGGAAGACATACGTAACTGATTCTAAGATCTCTAAAGCTACAGTAATTAAGACATATAGATACATGGAACACACTAGAAAATCCAAGAATAGATCCCCACCACACACATGGTCAGCTGATTTTTCAACAAAGTGCCCAGGAGGAAAGAATGACCTTTTTAACAAGTGGTTCTGGAATGTTTGTATATCCATATGGAAAAACAATGAATTTTGACCCTTACATCATTTGCAAAATTACCTCTAAATGGATCAAAAACCTAAATATGTAAATGAAACCTCTAAATCTTCTGGAACAAAACATAAGAGAAAAATCTTTATGACTTTGGGAGAGTCAGAGATTTCCTACATAGGACATAAAAAGTACAAATGGTAAAAGAAAAATAGTTGGTAAATACAACTTCCTCAAAGTTGAAAGCTTCTGCCCTTCAAAAGATACCAGTAGGAAAAGGAAGAGAAAAGACACATATGTGTATATTTGTGTGTGTGTGTGTATGTATTTGACCTAGTTCTTGATTCCAGAGTATTTAACAAATCACAACTCAATAATAAGACAAAAATTCAACTAAAAAATGGCAAAAGACAATATGCAAGTGGCCAGTAAGTACATGAAATGGTGTTCAACATCACCAGACATCAGGGAAATGCAATCAAAACCACAAGGAGCTACCAGTACACATCCATTAAAATAGCTGCAATGTAGAAGACTGACAGTACCAAATGTTAATGAGGATGTGGTCATCTGGAATTCTTGGGCATTGCTGGTGGGAATGTAAAATGGTATAGCCACTTTGGAAAGCAGTTTGACAGGTTCTTATAAAATTAAACATGTACCTGCCATATAATCCAGCAGTTCCTCTCCTAGATATTTACCCAAAAGAAAAGAAAATATAAATTCATGTGAAACCTTATCCATGAATGCTCGTGGCAACTTAGTTTGGAGTAATCAAAAGTTAGAAATAACGCAAATGTCCATCAGAGAAGATGAGTAGATAAACAAAGCATGGTCAATGGTCAATGGAATGCTACTCGGTTAAAAAAAAAAAAAAAAGCCCTGATTTAACAGCACAGCTGAATCTCAACAACATTAATCCTGAGTGAAGGAAGCCAGACACAAACAAATACGTACTGTATGATTCGATTTGTGAAGCCTTAGAAAAGGCAAATCTCTAGTGACAGAAAGCAGATCTTTAATTGCCAGGATGTGTGAGTTATTGACAGCAAGAAGGCACCAAGGCACTTTTTGGTGTGCTGCAAATGTGCGATGTCTTGATCATGGTGCTATAACCACAGGGCTGTAGAGACGTGTCA
>NW_012148574.1:592413-595380 GCF_000956105.1 Propithecus coquereli
TGAGCTTCTTTAAAACTAATATTTTGAATTCTTTGACTGGAATTTCAAAAATTTCTCTTTGCTTGAGATCTATCACAGGATGTTACTGTGTTCCTTCACAGGTGTCATATTTCCTTACTTTTCAAGTTTCCTGTGTCCTTCTGTTGATATCTGCACATCTGATCTAACAGTTCTTTCATCCTAGTTTTGAATTTACTTTCACTGGGGAGGACTTTTTCTTGAAGGTGTACCCATGATGTTAGTTGGGTATAGGATATTTTGGCCTTTGATCCTGGCTTCATGCAGTAGTGTAGTCTCTATGATTTCATTGACTGTAAACAACATTAGTGGTATCTGTGATTTCTTCAGTGGGTTAGGATACAGCTATTAGTAGAGGAGGTGCTGAAGTCATGCCGGGGACTGGGAATCCTCGTGGGCCAGTCTTCAGGCCCCAGAGATGGCAGTGGTGGGCTGAGCGTGCCTATCTTTGTGCCCCAGGGCAGTGCACACTGGCTCCTGCCTGAGTAGGTGGTTACCGCAGGGCTGATTCTTGGGTGTCCAGGTGGCTTGCTTGAATGCTAGTCGTGGCAGCAGTGGACCTAGTGGGCAGACAGGTTCTCAGGACCCCAGGAAGCCGGCATGGTGTGGGCAATGGGAGTAGCAATGACAGGACACTTCTCTGGCTCTCATGCAATGTGCATTAACATTGGTGGTAGCTGTGATGGGCTGGATGGGCCAGTCTCTAGGCCCGGAGGGGGCACTTACAGGTAGGTGCCAGCTGGGGTGGTAGCAGCCAGGACTTTAGGCCCATCCTTAGGCCCATGGGAGGGAGGAGTGCTCAGGTGCCCAAGGTGGTGGGTTGGGTTGGGCAGACCCCAGGACCTCGGGTTGTGTGCCCTGGCTCAGAGTCGGGGTGAAGCGGAGCCGGGCAGACTTGTGCTCAGGCCCCTGATGGAGTGAGAGTAAGCACCAGCGGCGCTGGGTGGGGTTGGGGTGATCCTCAGGCCCCGGGCAGAGTGCTCAGGTAAGGGGCAGTAGCAGCAACATTAAGGCTCCACCACTTGAGAAGGTAGGGCTGCTCTCAGTGACCGTAGTCTGGGCTGGAGAGTGGTGGATGCAGATCCCCTTCAAACCCCAGTCCTGGCAGGTCTCATCCCCCCATCCTGGCTGCAGTTCCCAGGGGCAACTCACACCCTGCTCGCCCTGCTCGAGCCCTGTCTCAGATTCCAGCAGTGCTCGCTTTCTGGCACCAGCCGCTGCTGCCCAGGCCTCGCTCACTTCCTAGCCCTGGCTGCAGGAGCAGTCTCTCCCTGTCTCAGGAGCAACAGCCAGGGTTTTTGTAATGCCCAAGTCCCAGCGCCACTGAGTCCCAGGACAGCATGCTGTTTGCAAGAGGCAGGTTTTGAAAATGACCCTTGCTGTAGCTGCTTAGGTCTCAGAAAGGATGTGGGTCCCAGCACAAGCTCCCTCCCTGGAGTAGTTCCATCCCAGGGACTCCCGGCAGCTTCCAATGTTAGTTCCAGGGATAGAGAGGGTTGAGGGGTTCTTCCCAGGCCAGGGTCTCAGGATTCCACGGTGGGGATGTGGGCCACTGGAAGTCTGTCACTCACCCCTTCCCTGCACTGGGGAGCCACTCCCAGCTCCCAGCCAGGGAAGCTGCCTCTCCTCCTTCTGCTTCCCCGCTTTTGTGTCCCCTCTGTGAATTCCAGCATGGTCTCTTGGATAATGTACTCAACGTGTGACTGTGCATTACTCTGGTTCTTCTAGGTGGTGGAGGCAGGCACGACATGCTTTAGTCAGTCATCCCAGGTCCCCAGGGAGGGCACTTTTGACATAGTTCTAAGCTGCCCCCTCTGCTAGGACAGGAGCCACAGGCATGACCCAATGCCGGCTGTTGCTTTCGGACATTGAGGAGCCAGGACGGTAGAACAAATTACAGTTCCTTGACAGTGAAACAAGAAAGAAGCAAAACGGGCCCCATGTCTTTCTAACCTTAGACCAGGCTTCTAGGCAGAGTGTAGGGATTTTGATAACCAGCATCAGAGTTCCAGTCCAGCCCTGTCACTGGATTGTGGACTGATATGTTTACCTGTTTGAGCTTCAGTTTTCTTCTTTGTAAAATGAAAATAATTTCTTCTTGACTGGCTCATAGAATACATGCTAGGGTTGAAGGTGAAAGCACTTTGTGCACTGTGACACCTGTGTGAACACAGAGCATTGCTGCCGTCGTGGGCTCGCTGTGTCCCGTGCATCGGTGCCCCGCGCGTTCAGGAGCATCAGCCGCAACCTTATCAGACACAGCAGTTTTGCCGTCAGACAGACTTCAGCTTACAAACTGGTAAATGTAACTGCCGGCCGGTGTTGGTTTTCATGCTGAAATTCTACAACTTAATGTGAGCTCTCAGTGGGAATATTAACATATTCAGGATGCTATATGTACTACCAGAAAACTTTAATTGGAAACATACTGTTACATGATGTTACTCTGTTACCAAAGGAAGCATTTTGACATGTTATTAATATATTGATATGACACTACTGTTAAATTAAAAATTATCACCAAAATAAAATTTAAATATTCGAAAGAAGCTACTTAGCTAATACCGTTTATTGGGCCACATTAGTTTACAAACTACTGGTTTATAAATTATTAGTGTAATTTATGAAAATTATATGAAAATGCAACTGTTCCAGTCATTGAATAGTAGCCCCTATCAGTGAATGTCATCTGGTCTGTAATTTGCATTTTCTGTCACAGTTTCACTTTAAGCTACTGTTTACCAGCTATAGTGTGGCTTTGGAAACATCTCCGGTTCTTGTTCTCAGAAAAAGAAGCATGCAATCAGATTTAGTTACAACAGATACAGAGAGCTGGCGCTGGATTCAGGTTTCCCTTAGTTCTTAAAAATATAGATTGAGACACACACAGACTTTTGGATGCGTATGTGAATCAAGTATATATCTTGTCCTGTATATTGCAAATAAAAG
>NW_012148574.1:596538-599774 GCF_000956105.1 Propithecus coquereli
TTGCCCACAGGATAGTGTTTCTTGTCAGTAAGATTTCAATTCTCCTGAGGCAAAGAGAGTTTTTAATTCCTTTTTCTTTAGTTTACCCAGCTTAGCTCAGCAAAGGGCAAAGTGAAAACACTAAGTAAAATTACTTTTTACATTAAATGAAATTCATCCTTGCCTAGCCTGGGTCCTTCCCCAGATCTCTGTCAGCCCTCCCTCCACCTCTGGCCTCCTTGAAGATGGGAAGGTCCCCTGTCCCATCCCTGGATGCTCTTGCTTGGTCAAAACACCTGTCTGTATTCTACTCTAATCCATTTGTCCATAAAATTCTTTCCTCCTTTTGTATACATTAGGCTTAGATAATTACTTCTATGCTGATATAAACATTTCTTCAATTAACAAAGTAAAACTTAAGTGTGCTGCTATTTGGGTATGTTTTCCCCAGCGTAACCCTTTGGGCATCTTTTTGTCAATACCATAGCCACAGTACAGAGCATATTTCTGAAGAAAAAATAAAGTCACCCAGTATATTCCAGAAAAATAGAAATTATTCCTCCCAAATGTGCAAGTCTTATAATTTCTTATTTTTGAGTCATTATATTAAAAAATAGCAATGAACTCAAATCTCATAAAGATTGACAGCATAAAAGAAAATGATGTATATACTTTGATGCCAATAAAAAGAATGAATTCATATGAAAAATAGTCACGTTAGGGAATACATTTTGATTATGCTTCCATTCTTGAAGGAATTGACCAGGTCATTGTAGCAAATATGACTGCATTTCAACATTGCCACTTTAACTATTTTATAACTTTAATTTTCAGTGGCATTTGTGGCACAATGTGATATAGGAATAAAGTAACTCAAGTCTGAGAGCGTGCATCTGAACACCTGTGGACATCTAGCTTTGCCAGTAGCTGACAGATGCTAGTTTGTGATCTCCTGGAGATCACATTCATGAAATATTAGACAGTCATAGAAAAGAATAAGAAAGCTCTTTACGTATTGATGTGGGTTGATGTCAGATATGTTAAATGAAAAGAGCAAAGTGAGTAACTGTGGGTGCAGTATGCTACTATATGTATTAAAAGAAAGAAAGAGTAGGTACAAATGTATCTGCTTTTATTTACACAAAGTATCTGTGGGAGGGTCCACAAAATGCTCATCTGGTAGGTCTGGTCTGGGAAGGGACCTGGTGGCTGAGGGCCACCAGTTGGAGAGAGACTTTTTACTGGGTGCTCTTTTGCACGTGTTGCTCTTTGAACGAGATGAATATTGCCTATTCAAACAAATTGATTTTTGAATAGCATGGTATAACCCTAGCTCAGAAGATTCTTCTGAGTTATTCATAAGGGAAAATAACTCTGAAAGTGCCATGCAGTTTGTAAAGGTATTATGATTGCAAAGGGTTAATGTTACTCAGCCGTCGTAATCGATTCTGTTAAAAAGGCTGAAATGGTCAGACTAGTCAAGGCATGATCTCTTTTTCTTGGATATCTTCAAACATCATCAGCCTAGTAAAATTTAGACCAATCTGATCTTTTGAAGTAAAATCTGTGCGTGTGTCAGCGTTGACAGTAGATAACTCTTTCCTTGATGACAAGTATGGTATCTCGTCAGGGGCCTAAAGCAATAATTGTACTATAAAGTAACTATTTGGTTTAAATTCATAAAAGATTCACCTATTTTATATTTTCATTATAAATTCATTTTTTCTGCGTAAAGTTTATATACATTCTATTAATATAAATAGTGTGTTATTCATTGTTAAATTATTACATAATTAACATTTACCTGCCTCTGTGCTCAACCTTACGCTAAGAGCATGTGGATACAAATAAGTATGAGCCAATTGTGCTTCAACTGGGAAGATAACACATGTGCTTAAAATGCTTGGAGAATGATTATAATAATCAGAACGATGACATCAACATCAGGTTAAGGTGCTCGTAGCCTTTTGTGTGATGCAATAACATATCCTTCCAGATCTCGTCTCCCTGCCCTCCCCATGATTTATTATTCATCACTTCCAGAATTGTCTTTTTGAAACCCCCTGCTAAAAACAAGTCATTTTGGGTCAGAATTGTCAGTGACCATCAAATGAGGCCCTATCAGACCCTGAGCTTCCAGGGCAGGAGCCCAGCCTGTGTCCTGTTTGCTTCTGCAGGCCTGGCTGAGTGTCTAACACAGACCGGGGAGAAGGGGGCGAGGGGGCGGGTTTCTCTGAACCACAGACTGTAACTAACATGAAGAAAGCAGAGCATGGCTTCAGTAATGTGTGTAACAATATGGGATAGAATCCTCAAAATATGAATAATGTCCTGTTTTCTTTATAAAAATGTAAACCTTGTAAATGTACATGCATCTGCTAGCATGTCTGCACACACACCAACATCCGTACTGGCCTCCGTATGCGTCCAGGTACCACATGCATCTGTACGGTTTGAATTATTTTAGGATTGTGTTCATATGCACTTTTTCCAAGAGGGACAGAGGGAAGGATGGACATTGGTTTAGTCAGTAGAGGAAGAAGACTGAGAAGAGAGGCAAATGGAACGGGGAATAAACTAAGCTCGGGCAGTTTGTGGTTCTGGGAGTAATGAAGGTAATCACTGGAGTATAAGGAAGGTTTGGGAGAGTAGTAAATGGGACAAATATTATAATATTATAAAGAGAATGTCATGATATTATGAAATGCTTCTAATTTGGCATTGAACTGAATACCTTAAGGTATTATAAATTTTGAACCAGAAAGTTAGCATAGTTAATGGGTATCTGTTAGGCAGCTTTCTCTTTTCTTTTCATAGTCACAAGCCATTGTTAGACAACAGTTAACAACCCTCTCCGGGCAAAGAGCGCATTTTTAGATTATGGAGGGAAAAATGCCAGTTGTTGAGGTACTACAGAATACTAAAGTGCTCATAACAAATACAGAACAACAGGAATAGGGAAAAAGGAAAACAATGCATTTAACACAACACACGTAACAGAATCATTCCTCAAAAGTTGTCTGAAATGCAACATATTTCCAGCCCTGATTTTCTATCAACTGACGTATGAAAACCAGGAGAGAACTGGGATTTTCTGGACCCTCTAATGTAGCGTGCCCAGATTTACCAAATAAATACAGGATGCCCGGTTCAATCTGAATTTCAAAAAAACTAAAAATAATTTTTAGTATAAATATGTCCCAAATATTGTGTTATTTGTTTTTTATCTGAAATTCAAATTGAACTGAGTGTTCTGT
>NW_012148574.1:599824-613288 GCF_000956105.1 Propithecus coquereli
ATCTCTAAAGAGAAACTTATCTATGCACAAGCTTGATGTTGACTAGACTCCTCGAGTTGATCTACTGGCCCAGCACAAGCCCAGTCAAAATTATAGGGAATTTATAAGTAAACTTGTAAGACTAATAAGTGAATTAACCAAATTTCACAATAGAAAGTCAATGTTCAAAATTCAATTATATTTCTGTAGGTTAACAATGAACAGTTGGAAATGAAATTTTAAAATACAATTTAGTATAGCACTAAAAAATGTTATCTCTAAAGATAAACTTATCTATGCACAAGCTTGATGTTGACTAGCCTCCTTGAATTGATCTACTGGCCCAGCACAAGCCCAGTCAAAATTCTTCAGGATTTTTGTAGTAATTTACATTCTAAAACTTATATGCCAACGAAAAGATCTAGAATAATCAAAACAATTTAAAAAATTAACAAAATGTTGGGAGGCTTACACTACCTATTTTCAAGACTTACTGTGAAGCTGCAGTAATCAGAACAGGGGAGTTTCGATGCAAAGGTAGACAAAGGGGATAAAGGGTAGTCTTTCCAACAAATGGTGCTGTGCTATTTGGACGTCCACATGAAAAAAACAAAAACACGAACCAGGGCCCTTACCTCGTGCTATTCACAAAAATTAACTCGAAATGGATTATAGAAATGCAAAAGCTAAAACTGTAAAACTGCTAATAGATAACACAGGATAAAGCCTTTCTGACCTTGGCGTAAGCCGCAAGTTCTTAGCTAGGACACAAATAGTACAAATCATAAAAGGAAAGATGATTTGGACTTCATCAAAATTGATAACTTCTGCTCTTCAAAAGAGTCCATTCAACGAAATAAAAAGGCAAGCCGCAGACTAGGGGAAAATATTTGCTATACATATATCTGACAAAGGACTTAAATCCAGAATACACAAACTACAACCTACCACTCAATTTTAAGAAGGCAAAGAACTAAATAAAAAATATGTAAACGAAGATATTTAAGTGGCCAAAAAGTGCATGAAATGATGCTAAGCATCACCAGGGAAATGCAAATTAAAACCGTAATGACATGCCACTACACACCCACTAAAATGGCTAAAATTAAAAAGACTGAGAATGCGGTGTCGGTGAGGGTGCGGAGCGTCGGGAATGGCCGTGCATTGCTGGTAAGGATGAAGAATGGTCCAGCCAATTTGGAAAACATTTCTTATAAAACTAAACGTCTACTTAACTTACCATATATGACCCAACAATTCCTAGGAATTTACCTGAGAGGAATAAAATATATGTCTATGCTAAGGTTTATGTATGAATGTTTACATTAATAGTAGCCCTGTTCATAATAGCCAAAAGCTAAAAATAACCCCAGTGCCCATCGGCACATGAATGGATAGATTCTCCATAAAATGGAATATTACTCAGCAATAAAACTGAATTCCTGACACATACAACAACGTGGGTGAATCTCAAAAACATGCTAATAAGCAAAAGCAGCCAGACACATGAGAGTACATACTGTACAATTCTAAGTGGCAAAACTGTATCAATAGTTTAGGCGCATACTTTGATTAATTGTACTGCTGCTTATGTGATTCGAAATTGGACATTTCATATTTAATGACCTGATAAAAACAATGAAATTTCAAGGAGACTAAATGAGATTCAAATGTTATAGAAGTGACAAGCCATGGTTCTGCAGCTATATTCATTTTAAGAACATGTTAGAAATGTTATTTACTGGTTGTATATAAGTGTTTTCTCTGTCTAACATCTTGTGTGAATAGTTTGAGACCATGAAATTACTCACATCCTGAATACTTTGTTAACTGAATTGAAGGCTGGCTTTTATTTTCAAAGCTGCAGCATTTAAAAGACAGTGCAGCTACATTTGTGGGAATAAGGGGAGAAGGTGGGAAGGAAGGCAGGACTTGGTGGGCCTGGCCGGGTGATTTGCACTGGAGTGTAGTGGGACCAGCCCTGGAGCTGAGGACCAGTCGAGACCGCGTCCGTTACACAGCCTTGCGGATGGCCGTGTGGAGAGGGACAGGTGTCAGAAAAGGGGCAACCGGGAGGCTGGTTCGGAGCCCACCCGCAGTAAACTAGATGGGGGCGAGGCATCGTGGACTGGGTCGAGGTTCGAGTGGGCAAAGCATGAAGCGGGCAAGTTCTAGATAAGGTATTAGGCGTTCACAGAAACTTGAACACTGATCCTTTAGGAAAATAGTATTTTACTTCAGTTCTTATTTTGTTGACAACGTTGTGTCTAGTTCTGGGTCATCTACTGTACATCTATCTCAGCATACATTAATTGTAGTTCTGTTTTCTTTCTGCTTTTTCTAGATTAAAGTTTTCAAGGAAATTATCAATGAATTCTGCATTCTTTGTTAAAGAAAGCATTGAGGAAGAGGGTTTGGTGGGAGGTGCAGAAGGGAAGGTGATAAGGCTTTATTCTTTCTACCGCCTTTTCTGGGTAATTCACTCGGCTGGACTGTGGCTGGACACCATGCCCAGCTTAAGGGATGCAGGGGCATCTCTCCTGCTTTTATTTCCTTAGAAAATTCTGTTAGATAAAAGAAATCCATTCTGAGTAAATGTGTTATTTTTGTTTTGAAGGTGTACCTCAAAATAAGAATGAATTTTAAGAAATTTTTAGAAAATTAGGATTATAAAGCAATTCTTAATATATTAAAATTCTGTTTTAACCACTGTGATATGAATAGTTATGGTCTTCAGAAACTTTAAATTCTTTTGAAATACATGATAAATTCAGTGCTAGGGATAGTATTTAGAAAAATACTGAAGTTCGGTTTTAATACTAAACAAATAACGTTCAGTATTAAAATGTTTACGAGTTTAGTGATAAGAGTTTGTTTATCAGACTGTTTAAATTCTCTTCCACAAGATGCTCCCTGCTGGACAAAGCAGGCCAGCAAGCATTTTTTTTGGTTTTTAACAGTGATGACTTTTGAGGCCATAAACTGATGATTCTGACCTCCTGTAAATAGTTGAGCATTTGAGGAGAAGAATTTGGAGTTTCAATTAGTTGCCTTTCTTGATTTGAGAAACGCTTATCATTTATGGCAATAAAAATGATTGGTCACTTCTAGTCTTGGGACATAATTTTACCTATGTCTGGGCATTCTGGATGTTTTTATTTTAAAATGTATTCAGAAAAAGGAAATGAAGTCAGGAGGTTACTAGAAATGAGTGTTTAATAGTCTCAGATGCACAAAAGGCAGGTGCTCCGATTTCATTATTCAACCTCTGTACACAGGGAGAGAATAGCTCGGAAAATGATTCTTTTAATATGGGATTTAGAATTAGGTTACAACTTCTGCTGATGAAGAAAATGTGAGGTTCTGAATGGACATTAGACATTTTAGATTAGAAAGAGGAAAGGAAAGTAATGAGTCCTATTTCTAAATGAATTTAAAAAGCAATCTGATTTTAGTTCTTGCGAGGCAGAGAAAATAAAATAAAAACTATCGTACTTTATTTACTAACCAATGAATTGAATTGTCTGCCTTTTATTACAGATATAAAGTAAAGACTATGAAGAGACAATCATTTTTGCAGCTATCAGACTTTCAGTAACATATCTCTTGTGGTTTAAATAACAGATAGTTTAAGTGTTTTTCCATTACCTTTGTGTAAATGAAAAATGCATAAAATATTTTAACAAGGCAACTTAATCCAAGGAGATTGTTATTTTGTGTTACAAATTAGGTTATTTCTGTCATAAAATTAAAGAAAAAAAATCAACGTTAGGACATTTCAGCTTAATATCATTTACCAGAAGGCACGTGTAACAGATTTAATGAGCTAGCAGGTCACCTGGATCCAGCTGTTCCCGACCGGCTTTATGAAACAGAGAATGCAGCTAGCAGTGGGAGGTACGCATTATTACAAGCTCTCAAGGAGTTACAAAATCGATTTCTGCTTGAATGAATTAATTTAGATTATCAATTTATAACCAGCTACACGAATCCCATCAACTCAACAATTCAGCGAATGATCAGGTTCAATCCTTGTAAGGGCTTCACAACCAGGGGCCTCTGGCAGCCCTGTGGTCAGCGCCTGCCCCTACAGCGCCGCTCACAAAGTTACTCGGCCCAACAAAAGGAAAAGGGACGTGTTTGCTTAGGTGTGTCGCAGAGGCGAAACCCAGCGTCTTAAAAAAATTAAGACAACAAAAATAAAGTAAAAAATGCTGTAAATGTGCAGGCTTGAGACTTTTTTCTTTGGAACCCTTTCGATCCCGTGCAAAGGCAGCCACACTGTGTGCTGTGGGGTGTTTGGGACACGGCTGTTTGCTTGGGCCTCAGCAGGAAATGCTCAGACATCTGTGGCCATTTTCTTCTCCCCAAAAGCCATAAAAGCAGGAGTCTAAGCATTTGTTTTACTGTGAAAGGCTAGATTCAACTTCCTCCTCTTGTCCACGCTTAAAGTGTCTTGCCTGAGCTCTGCCTCTGCCTGCCCAGCTCTCGAAATAAAAATGCTCATTGTGCTCCACAATACGAGTCATTTCTTTAAGGCTGTGGTCCCCAACCCCCAGGCTTTGGGCCAGTACCAGTTCGTGGCCTGTTAGGAACCGGGCCGCACAGCAGGAGGTGAACAGTGGCTGAGGGAGGAGCAAATCTTCATCTGTGTGTGCAGCCGCTCCCCATCGCTCGCATCACCGCCTGAGCTCCGCCTCCTGTCAGATCAGCGGCGGCATGAGATTCTCACAGGAGCGCGAACCCCGCTGTAAACTGCGCGTGGAGGGATCTAGGTTGCTCCTTGTGAGAATCTAATGCCTGATGATCTGAGGTGGAGCTGAGGCGGTGATGCTAGCGCTGGGGAGTGGCTGCAAATACAGATTGTCATCAGCAGAGAGGTTTGACTGCACAATAAATGCAATGCACTTGACTCATCCCTAAACCATCTCCCGTCCCCTGGTCCATGGAAAAATTGTCTTCCATGAAACCTGTCCCTGGAGCCAAAAAGATTGGGGACCACAGCTTTAAGACATTTTTCTACCAAATCTTACCTCGATCATATTACTGTTTTCTTATCCACTGGTTCCATGTTATCCTGATACCTCATCTTTGTACATCTCCTAGCGATCGTGCACACACGTGCTCTCATGTAATCTTTGCCATACACGTGAAGTGTGCGAATCGAGTTCTTTGTCGTCAAGGTGAGGAGCCTCACGCAGCTATCCGTGGAACTCTTGCACCTCTGGGCTCATTGCTCCTCCGGGCAGAGCTGGAATTTGAACACAGGTCCTTAACTGCACAGTTAAGAATCTTTGTTGCCCACAGGATAGTGTTTCTTGTCAGTAAGATTTCAATTCTCCTGAGGCAAAGAGAGTTTTTAATTCCTTTTTCTTTAGTTTACCCAGCTTAGCTCAGCAAAGGGCAAAGTGAAAACACTAAGTAAAATTACTTTTTACATTAAATGAAATTCATCCTTGCCTAGCCTGGGTCCTTCCCCAGATCTCTGTCAGCCCTCCCTCCACCTCTGGCCTCCTTGAAGATGGGAAGGTCCCCTGTCCCATCCCTGGATGCTCTTGCTTGGTCAAAACACCTGTCTGTATTCTACTTTAATCCATTTGTCCATAAAATTCTTTCCTCCTTTTCTATACATTAGGCTTAGATAATTACTTCTATGCTGATATAAACATTTCTTCAATTAACAAAGTAAAACTTAAGTGTGCTGCTATTTGGGTATGTTTTCCCCAGCTTAACCCTTTGGGCATCTTTTTGTCAATACCATAGCCACAGTACAGAGCATATTTCTGAAGAAAAAATAAAGTCACCCAGTATATTCCAGAAAAATAGAAATTATTCCTCCCAAATGTGCAAGTCTTATAATTTCTTATTTTTGAGTCATTATATTAAAAAATAGCAATGAACTCAAATCTCATAAAGATTGATGGCATAAAAGAAAGTGATTTATATACTTTGATGCCAATAAAAAGAATGAATTCATATGAAAAATAGTCACGTTAGGGAATACATTTTGATTATGCTTCCATTCTTGAAGGAATTGACCAGGTCATTATAGCAAATATGACTGCATTTCAACATTGCCACTTTAACTATTTTATAACTTTAATTTCCAGTGGCATTTGTGGCACAATGTGATACAGGAATAAAGTAACTCAAGTCTGAGAGCGTGCATCTGAACACCTGTGGACATCTAGCTTTGCCAGTAGCTGACAGATGCTAGTTTGTGATCTCCTGGAGATCACATTCATGAAATATTAGACAGTCATAGAAAAGAATAAGAAAGCTCTTTACGTATTGATGTGGGTTGATGTCAGATATGTTAAATGAAAAGAGCAAAGTGAGTAACTGTGGGTGCAGTATGCTACTATATGTATTAAAAGAAAGAAAGAGTAGGTACAAATGTATCTGCTTTTATTTACATAAAGTATCTGTGGGAGGGTCCACAAAATGCTCATCTGGTAGGTCTGGTCTGGGAAGGGACCTGGTGCCTGAGGGCCACCAGTTGGAGAGAGACTTTTTACTGGGTGCTCTTTTGCACGTGTTGCTCTTTGAACGAGATGAATATTGCCTATTCAAACAAATTGATTTTTGAATAGCATGGTATAACCCTAGCTCAGAAGATTCTTCTGAGTTATTCATAAGGGAAAATAACTCTGAAAGTGCCATGCAGTTTGTAAAGGTATTATGATTGCAAAGGGTTAATGTTACTCAGCCGTCGTAATCGATTCTGTTAAAAAGGCTGAAATGGTCAGACTAGTCAAGGCATGATCTCTTTTTCTTGGATATCTTCAAACATCATCAGCCTAGTAAAATTTAGACCAATCTGATCTTTTGAAGTAAAATCTGTGCGTGTGTCAGCGTTGACAGTAGATAACTCTTTCCTTGATGACAAGTATGGTATCTCGTCAGGGGCCTAAAGCAATAATTGTACTATAAAGTAACTATTTGGTTTAAATTCATAAAAGATTCACCTATTTTATATTTTCATTATAAATTCATTTTTTCTGCGTAAAGTTTATATACATTCTATTAATATAAATAGTGTGTTATTCATTGTTAAATTATTACATAATTAACATTTACCTGCCTCTGTGCTCAACCTTACGCTAAGAGCATGTGGATACAAATAAGTATGAGCCAATTGTGCTTCAACTGGGAAGATAACACATGTGCTTAAAATGCTTGGAGAATGATTATAATAATCAGAACGATGACATCAACATCAGGTTAAGGTGCTCGTAGCCTTTTGTGTGATGCAATAACATATCCTTCCAGATCTCGTCTCCCTGCCCTCCCCATGATTTATTATTCATCACTTCCAGAATTGTCTTTTTGAAACCCCCTGCTAAAAACAGGTCATTTTGGGTCAGAATTGTCAGTGACCATCAAATGAGGCCCTATCAGACCCTGAGCTTCCAGGGCAGGAGCCCAGCCTGTGTCCTGTTTGCTTCTGCAGGCCTGGCTGAGTGTCTAACACAGAACGGGGAGAAGGGGGCGAGGGGGCGGGTTTCTCTGAACCACAGACTGTAACTAACATGAAGAAAGCAGAGCATGGCTTCAGTAATGTGTGTAACAATATGGGATAGAATCCTCAAAATATGAATAATGTCCTGTTTTCTTTATAAAAATGTAAACCTTGTAAATGTACATGCATCTGCTAGCATGTTTGCACACACACCAACATCCGTACTGGCCTCCGTATGCGTCCAGGTACCACATGCATCTGTACGGTTTGAATTATTTTAGGATTGTGTTCATATGCACTTTTTCCAAGAGGGACAGAGGGAAGGATGGACATTGGTTTAGTCAGTAGAGGAAGAAGACTGAGAAGAGAGGCAAATGGAACGGGGAATAAACTAAGCTCGGGCAGTTTGTGGTTCTGGGAGTAATGAAGGTAATCACTGGAGTATAAGGAAGGTTTGGGAGAGTAGTAAATGGGACAAATATTATAATATTATAAAGAGAATGTCATGATATTATGAAATGCTTCTAATTTGGCATTGAACTGAATACCTTAAGGTATTATAAATTTCGAACCAGAAAGTTAGCATAGTTAATGGGTATCTGTTAGGCAGCTTTCTCTTTTCTTTTCATAGTCACAAGCCATTGTTAGACAACAGTTAACAACCCTCTCCGGGCAAAGAGCGCATTTTTAGATTATGGAGGGAAAAATGCCAGTTGTTGAGGTACTACAGAATACTAAAGTGCTCATAACAAATACAGAACAACAGGAATAGGGAAAAAGGAAAACAATGCATTTAACACAACACACGTAACAGAATCATTCCTCAAAAGTTGTCTGAAATGCAACATATTTCCAGCCCTGATTTTCTATCAACTGACGTATGAAAACCAGGAGAGAACTGGGATTTTCTGGACCCTCTAATGTAGCGTGCCCAGATTTACCAAATAAATACAGGATGCCCGGTTCAATCTGAATTTCAAAAAAACTAAAAATAATTTTTAGTATAAATATGTCCCAAATATTGTGTTATTTGTTTTTTATCTGAAATTCAAATTGAACTGAGTGTTCTGTATTTTATGTAGTACCTGTACTCTAATGCTACTGGCCTGAATAAGCCATACCCAGACATTTGCAGTAGCAACAGAGAATTCACATTTTTTCAGGCATATTTGTAAAGATGGAACAAAGAATAGAAATCGAAATATGGCAGGTCGTTTAGTTACTGAATCAATGATAAGACTAGTGGTTTTCACCTGGGGCGATTTTGCCCTGCAGTGGGGATTCAGAAATGTCTGGAAACATTTCTGGCAGGGGACAGGCTGGTGGGGAGGGTGCTCCTGGTATCTACCGGGTGGGGACAGGGGTGCTGCCGTACATCCTGTGGTGCACAGCAAAGGGTCGTCCTGTCCAGAATGTCAGCCCTGCCACGGTGGAGAAACCCTGATCTAGACGGAAAAAGAAAAAAGAAAGAAAACCAACAGTGGACAGCAAACCTTGCAGGCTTCGGAACCAGACAGGCAATTGGATTCAAATCTCAACTTGCCTCTGCAAGTCACCTAACTTCTCTGAACCTCAGTTTTCTTAAAACTGAAATGGAGCTGTTCCTTTGCAAGAAGCTTTAAGGATTAAAGAAAATAAAATCGGTTTGCTGCACTGAGTACTTGTTCCACATTTAGCTTGTGCTAGGTTGTAGTCAGGGTGGTACAGCTAGTAAATACCACTGAGAATGACCGGAACAAATTTCACAGAACAAATCCTTTTAATAAAGGATCTGTAAAATTTAATAAAAGTTGTGTAAAATTTGGATTCAGTCAAAAGGGCTCCCTTAAGGATCCAGAAGGCCGCATGTGGCCCCAAGGCGGCAGGCTCCCCACATAGTAATCAGATTTCAGCTGGCAGCGACCATGTGGGGTGAGGCCTGTCTGGGAAAGCCTTGGGTGGCCACCTAACGGCGACTCACCTGTGCGGCGTCACCGTGCACCAGTTCACAGGCTGGTCCGCCAGGTGAATGCAACTGCGGCGTTCAGACTTCCTTCCGATTTTTCATAGAAAAGGGCTATGTGTTTTTAAAAAATGTGAATCTGTTCCTTCTGATGTGGGTTCTTTTCCATATTTCGATTATTAGAGCATGATGAAAATAATAAAGAGAGGTTCTGACTAGAGGTTTCTAAATGCAGATTTTCCAAGAAGCCACTATCAGTAACAGATTTTCCTTTTTTCTTCTTCCTCTCCTTCTCATCTCCTCTTCTCCCTCGCCAGGAGCCCCGTGCAGTCTTCAGGGCAGCTGTAACTGTGGCAGGGGTGAGAAGGTGAGCGCACAGACTAGAGGATTCAGGGTCTAGCTCCCCACAAACCCCCGGTGAGCAGCATGACCCTGCGTGACTCACCTCAACTCTAAGCCACACTTACGCCTTTCCTTAGAAGGAGGTCAGGAATTCAGCCCTAACTCCCTAACAGGTTGCCGTAATTATTAAATGGAATAATAAATGAAAGTGTTTTACAGATAAAGGATGGCATTTTCACTTTCCCCCGCTTGGTTTCTTTTTAGGCAATTTGTTGGAAATTCAGCTTTAACAGCTTAACATGTCTGCTTCGGCTTCAACAAAGCATTTCACGCTTTGTTCTCGGAACACAAACTACCGAGTTCTTTTTTGTTTATATCTGAAAACAGTAACGTGGTACGTTTATTAAGCAACATCAACTCGATATTTTTGGAAAAATAGGGCTTTCCTGAGACATTCCAATTACTTCAAAAATTATTTTGAAAGCCTAAAGGTATCACTGTGTCTTTCACACTGAAGGAGTGTTTCCCTGGCAAATGTGTGAGGAGTCGTCTTCAGTTTTATTTCTGAGTTGGAGTTATACCCGAGCTACTCAAAAATACCGCTATGACTCAGTTTGTTTGACAGCTTTGGCCCATACACAGAATTCGCTAAATAGCTCTATTGCCCTCTTTCCTTCAGGGAGTCTATTTTTATATTATTAATGGGTGGGAATTGTTTGCAACACTTGGACAAGTTCTTGTAGCCTTGGATAGGGTTCTGCGTACTGTTGAGAATTTGTTTCAAAAAAAAGTATTGGGAAGATCAGAGAAATGAATTTTTTAGGGCAGTCCCTTTTCCTTCTCGCCTTTCCTGTTATTCCTTGTCATGTTTCTGAAAAAAAAAATAGACTTATCTCTCGTTTAACCTATTTTTGTTAGTGGAATTTAAGCATCCCAGGAAAACAATTAAAAGTTACTTTCATACACCATGATCAGTGCATTTAAATTGTGTTCAGGAGATAACATACATTTCTAGCATAACAAGATAATAAAATTGCTTGACCACTCACTTGGTGGTGTTTCGTTCTAAGTGCAGATACTGTGTTTTCTGTATCATGCATTATTTTATACAATCAAATTTAAACCGTATTCTTGTTAATGCTTGATATGGAAACAGTCATAAAAATTATCAAGTAATTTGATCTTCAGGACAAGGGACACAGAACCTTCTAGGGGCACTTACACACTGTTCCTCCCAGCTCTTGCTGCCCGTAGAATACGATTTAGCAAATGACAGCGGGACAGTGAACAGCGCCCTGGGGACCTGTAAGAATTCTGGCAGCTGCTTCTCTCTCCCTCTCCCCCAAAGGTCACGAAGTCGTAAAGCAGATTTCACAAGTTATGTATCTCTGTTTGTGTTGAGAAACTAAAATAAATGTTTAACCACCCCCCCGTCCACACTTTCTGCCCCTCCACAGCCATGCAGCAGTCTGTATCCGACGGTGCTCCCCGGCCTCTCCGTGACGCCTGTGGTAGCACGGAGGAAAATGGCAGTTATAAAACACGCTTCTTCAG
Source organism: Propithecus coquereli (assembly GCF_000956105.1). NCBI lineage: Eukaryota > Metazoa > Chordata > Mammalia > Primates > Indriidae > Propithecus > Propithecus coquereli. Next base: position 611,104 of record NW_012148574.1, read on the forward strand.
AGAATAAGGGAGTCTCTGGGGAATACTTAGGCTTTTACCGCATCTGAGGAGTTCTTAGGGCTAATTCAGGAGAAGAGACTGTAGTCTCCATTGCCCACAGAGCGGCAAAATAATGATACATTTTCCTACTGCTGTAAATTATCTCAAGGGTCATTCACCGTTTCCTGTGATGCTCAGAATGATAGGACATTACTCTGTCGGGGCAGCGACAAGCCAGAGCAAGGAAGGGCCCACGTCACTAAAACGAAAACGCTGTTACTGTCTGTCTGCTGATGCTTCCTTTTTACATATTGTTTTTATGTATTTATGGAGTACATGTGCAGATTTGTTACATGGATGTACTGCGTAGTGGTAAAGTCTGGACTTTTTGTGTAACCCTCACCCGATTTGCGTACGTAGTACCCGTTGGGTAGTTTCTCATTCCACACCTCCTCCCACCCTCCCACCCTTCTGCCCGTCCCAGTCCCCAGCGTCTATTGTCTCGCTCCCTGTGTCCACGTGCACTCACTGTTTAGCTCCCACGCGTGAGTGAGAACATGTGGTGTTTGACTTTCTGTTTCTGAGTTACTTAAGATTATCGCCTCCAGTTCCGTCCGTGTTGCTGCATGAGACATGGTTTTATTCTTTTTATGGCCGAGTAGCATTCCATGGTATACATATAGACCACATGTTCTTTATCCAGTCATTGATCGATGGGCACTTAGGTTGATTCCATATCTTTGCCATTGTGAATTGTGCTGTGATAAACAGACGAGTGCAGGTATCTTTTTGATATTGTGATCTTTTGCTTTGGGTAGATACCCAGTAGTGGAATTGCTGGATCAAATTATGGATCTATTTTTAGTTCTTTGAGTAATCTCCATACTGTTTTCCATAGAGGTTGTACTAATTTACATTGCTACTAACAGTGTATTCCCTTTTCACTGCATCTGTATCAACATCTACTGTTTTTTGACTTTTTAAGAATGGCCTTTCTGACTGGAGTAACGTGATATCTCATTGCGGTTTTAATTTACATTTCCCTGATGATTGTTGATGTTGAGCATTTTTCATATGTCTTTGGCTATTTGTATGTCTTCTTTTGAAAAATGTCTGTTCATGTCCTTTGCCCACTTTTTAATGGGGCTGTTTTTTTTCTTATTGAGTTGTTTGAGTTACTTGTAGATTCTGGATATTAGTCCTTTGTCGGATGCACAGTTCGTGAATATTTTCTCCCATAAATGATAGCAATATTAGGGTTAACAAACCAAGCTCACTTAGCCTTCATAAAGCAAATTTATCACCTTCTGCAAGGCATCTCATCCCGTCTGATTCATTGTGTCAAACTAATCTTTCAGAATTGAAATTTCACCAGAGATGGGCTATTTTCAAGTGTTTGTTTTATTACACTTAACTAATACTTTGTGTGCAAAATAAAAGATGAAATATCGCCTATTATTTTTACTTTACTTTAGCTATAATCAACCATAATTTTTCAGGCATATGTTCCAATTTTACTTTATGTTGCAAAGTCTTGAATGCAGTCCTAAGCACTTGCCCTAGCTACACCTCACAGAGGTGGCAAATGCACCTCTTTCTCGGCTGCACTGCGGTTAGAGACAGCTTCTGGCATCGGCTGGGATGGGCAAATGACCTCAAACTCCTGAGGGCCCCTATCAGTGGTGTTCCACATTATTGATAGTAGCAGAGATATTGACAGTCTGTGCTTGGAAGGAAAATAGGAGTTTGATATGACATATTGTGTGTCTCAGCAAGACTCATAAATAATTTTGACAAGTTTTTGTATGCATGGGAAAGTCCTTGATTCAGCCTCCCATAAAAATAAACTTCTATTATGGAATGTATTTGTCAAGTGGCTGTTTGATGGATGGGGCTGCATTTACCCCTTGGCAGTTCGATGAGTTTTAGATGCACAGCCTACCAGAGAGGATTTACGGGCAGTACAGAAATAATTATTCAGTATGAAATGCATAATTCTTGTACCTGAATTTTCATTTTTTATTATATTTTGTTTCTGTTGCATTTCTGGCCTCTAAACAAAAGAACTTGCCATTTTTTCCTCTGGAGCTATTGTTTGTTTGAGGGTTTATGTTGAAGCCAGTGAACAATCTGATTCAGCCCAGACCCTGTCCCAAACTTAGCTGGCATACTTTCATTGAATGTGTAGTTTTAGTTATTTTTCTTA
>NW_012148574.1:613978-630248 GCF_000956105.1 Propithecus coquereli
ATGGTGGCGCATGCCTGTAGTCCCAGCTACTCGGGAGGCTGAGGCAGAAGGATCGCTTGAGCCCAGGAGTTTGAGGTTGCTGTGAGTTAGGCTGACGCCACAACACTCACTCTAGCCCAGGCAACAAAGTGAGACTCTGTCTCAAAAAAAAAAAAAAAGGCCTGGATACCAATGGAAGCTGTGGTGAAATTGTTCATTAAGGGCAGCACGTTGGATAAACTGGACCTAGGTGCCATCTTTAGCAGCTATGTTCAGGTATCAGCCTTGGAACCAATTTATTTGTTGTGTCCCTTTTGCATTCCTAATGTTCCCCTGTGCTGTCTCTCATGTTTCTTGAGAGAGAAACAGCTTTTAGCTTTGTTGATCATTTCTATTATATCTTCGTTTTATGTTTAATAATTTCTGCTCATATGTTTTATTTCCTTTCTTCATTTTTTATTTACTCTTATTCTTTTTCTTCTTAAGTGGAATGCTTAATCAATTCTCTAATTTCATTTCTTATATAGGCACTAACGCTAAAGGTCCTGAATTTACCTCTAAGTAATGCCATAGCTACAACGTATAAGTTTTAATATTCTAGAATTTTTTTAATCCTTCATCTCTAAATATTTTCTGATTTCCATTTTGATTTCTTCTTTAGTCTCCTAAGTTATTTTAAATTGTTCTTTTACTCTCTGCTGTTTGTGGGACTTTTTAAATTTTGTCTGCTTTTCATTAATTTATAATTTAGTTGCACTGTGGTCAGAGAATGCCATTTCTGTGAACCAATTCTTTGAAATTTGTTGAAGTTTGCCTTTTGCTATAATGGGTGAGCATTTTTATAAATGTTCCATGTGGCTTGCATAGATTAAGAGTATTAATTGTATGGCTCAAATCATCTGTATCCTTACTAATTTGTTTGTTTGACATTTACCAAATACTGAGAGAGGTATATTGAAGTTTTGCACTACAGTTATAAATTTGTTGATTTTCCTTTTATTCTTTGCTTTTTTATAGTCTAAAGCTATATTATTAGCTACAACCATGTTTAGAATTCTTATATATTCCTGGTAAATTGAACTTTTCCTCAATACGAAGTCAACTTTATCTAGAATGTTTTTGCCTTGAAGTCTATTCTATCTCATACTAGTAATATCACTTTTCTTTTGTTTAGTAATTACATGATACATCTTTTCCTTTTCAACTTTTCCTTAAGGTATAAGTGGATCTCTTGAAAACTGCATAAAGCTGGACTTGTTTTATAATCCCATTTGGAAAACTGGTGTTTTAGCTGGAACATTTAAACTGATACATTTACTGTTAGTATTTATTCGTTTCCACCATCTTATTTTGTATTTCTATTTCTCTTGTCTTTTTGGTTTCTTTTTTTGTTTTGCTTTCTTCCATCCTTTGAGATTTAAGGTTTTTTTCCTCATTCCATTTTTTTTTCCTTCTGTACATTCTTTTTCTGTTCTTTTACATTTTAATGTACATGCGACAAGTGTAGATGCTGGCAACACCTGTCATTGTTCCTGTTGTTGCTCACGTAACACAGGGCCCCGCAGTGCCCTAGTCCAGTCTTCATTAGCCTTTTGCTCTGACAACAGTGCAGACCCACAACTCCTGTGCGTTCTCACACACAGTCACTCTCTTCTTTCCTAATATCTTTGTACCTGCATTTACGAAACCTAAGCAGTAAAAAATGCATGCATTTTTCCTTACTATAAAAATGAAAATGAACATTCACCAGTATTTTTCTGTCAAGTGAGGTCTGAATATAAAATATTATACAATTTTCTTATAAACAGTTTCTTTACTATAATCTGTAATTTGTTAGAATCAATATCTAAATAATTGGTTTGATAATACTTACTTTCTGATCAGCTGTTACACGTCGGATGCTTTGCTGAGAGCCAAGGCATATAGAATGAAAGAAATAGCTGCTGCCTTCAAGGAGTTCTTATCCAGTAGAGGAGAAAAGTATGGCCGTAGGTAGTTACATACTACAGCACCGGAAGTGCCAGGAGGGGAGTTTACATCAGACACTATGGGGTACACATGGGGGCAGCCCATCACTCAGCCATTGCAGTTAGGATGTGCTGATGAGTTAGAAGCTGCATTTTGGAGGTGTTTTCTATAGAAGAAGGGGTAAACGAAGTTCTAGGCCAGAATAATAACTCATTGAAATGCACAAGCTTAAAGGGAATAAATTTAGTGTGGCTGGTCAGAGACCCTGTGTGTGGCAGTGACCGGAGATGAGGCTGGAAAGCTGAGTTGGGAATGGATTGAGAAGGTCAGTGCATGCCATGCTGAGTTTAGACTTGACATCAACTGTGGGCAGTGGGGGGGCCCATGGAGGTTGAATTGATCACATCTGTGCAAGTCACGACAAGCATGTAGCAGATATCACTGAATGCTTGCACTGTTCCAGACACTGTGCCCTGTGCTGCAGACACAGCACTGAGAAAAGACAGAAGTGACCATAGACCTTAGAGGCTAGTGGAGGGGACGGACTCTTGGCAAATCATCATAGGGGCGACTCCACATCACAATTGTGAAATGGTAAGAAGGACAGATAGCAGGGATCCTGGAAGGCTGTAGGTCAGGAACAGCTCTCCTGAGAAAATGACCTTCCTTGCAGCTGCTCTGCAAGGCCTGAAGAGCTCCCAGATGACAGACTGCAGAAAGCTCTCCTGGGTGGTGGTGCTTTTCCTGCATTTTTCATTTCAACAGCATTGCCAATATGTTCAACAAGAAAAGCTCTTAAGATTACTAATGAAATTGAACATTCTTTCATATATTTATTAGTCATTTGTATGTTTTACTTTGTGAATTCCTTGTTCATCTTTTAACTTAATGATTTGTTTTTAAGATAAATACATATGTGTGATTTCTGGCTTTAGTATCATCTTTCTACTGCAGGGTTATAGGAATATTTCTATTACATTCTGATATTTTTGTGGTTTTACTTTTTATAAATCTAAACCTTTAATCCATTTGGAAATAGTTCGGTGTAAGGTCTGAGATAAACATATAACTTCATTTTTCCCAAAATGGTTATTTTCTCCAATGTATTTATTGGCAAATCTATACTTTCCCTCTTTGATTTGAAATGTCATCTTTATATCATGTTCAGTTCCCACATATGTTTTATTTTCTCTACAGATTCTATATTGTGTTTCATAAACTTCTCTCTCTTCTCCTATCTCAGGGACCCATTATTCTCCTTACTGCATGTCTATTCTGTTTTAATATTGAATAAGATAGGTTTCCTTTCTCTTCTGTTTCTTCTCCTAGAGTATACCTTAAGGAAATTGACATCTTTGTAATATTAAAACTTTATTTACAGGAATACTGTTTCTTACCAGTTACTCAAGTTTTATTTTAAATCTTTCAGCCAGTTGTTTTTCATATGTAGTTCATATTTTGTGGCAATTATGAATAGAATTTTTAAAATTACATTTTTTTATATTTCATTTGTATTGGTATATAAGAAAGCTATTGATTTTTTGTCTATTTTTCTTATATCAAGCCACTGTACTCTGTCCTGTTAATTCAGAGCTGATTATTTTACAGTTTATAAAAGGTAGTCTCACATATTTTAAGCTATGGGCAGTAAGTGATAGGCAGTGAAATAACCAAACTATGAAGTCTTTAAATGTAAACACTTCAGGGAAAATTAAACCAGGTATCATCTTGCTCAGATAACTTGATTCCTAGCTAAGTGTTGATAATATAGTGAAATAACTGTTTTTATGATAATGGATTGGGGAGAGAGAAAAGGAATTTTTTCAACAATGGCAAGCAAGAATAATAGCTAACGCAAACACTATACTGGGCACTATTGTAAGCTTTTCACAAATATAAAATCCTTTTATCTTCATAATGACTCTTATAAAATTGTTATTAACCATTTTTATGGGTAAAGCAAACCCAGATAACTTGTTCAAGGTACAAGTAGCAGAGCCTGGATTTGAAGCTATTCATTTGAATCTAGAACCCAACTCTTAGCCACAATACTGCCAAGAAAGTAGACTTGCCATAGTTCAACAGTCATAAGGGGATTTTTGTTTTGCATTTTCTTGTTTTTGAAATCAGAAATCCCAATAATTTGTTGTAAATCACAAATGTATTTTACAACCAGTGCCGTCTTAGACTTAAAGAAATAGAGTAATTAAAACTTCTTGAATGAGAGAGGATGTGAAAGTGTCAAAAAGCTAAAAGGCATGAAGTGGGAGAAGACTTCAGAAGTGGACGTTATGCACATCTTGTTTTCTGTGGGGCCTTTGAGCCGGCCATTGCCCTGCATCCCTGTGGTAGCGGTCCAGTGGGTTTCCTTTCTGAGCGTGTTTGCTGACAGGGGAGAACCGTGGTCTGACTTCAGGGACCCTCGGTGTCTTCCTTGCTCCCTGCCTGGGAGACTTGCCCAGAGGAAGGCAGGATGTAGACCCCCAAAGCACTCTCTGTGACTGGCCAGGGACAGTGTGGAATATTCCAGAGGTCTGAGCAAGTGATAAGGGATAAGCAGAGATTTGTATGAGCTCCTAGTAGAACAGATGAGATTGAAAACTCACTGCAGAGCCACGTGTACGGCTAAATTCACGAAAACTACAACAGAGTCACGTGTCACCAGACTATACGTGGGTCAACTGTGGCTGGTTTTCTACCTTTTCCTGGTGAGTGCTAAGCGTATGGCAGGCACGTTTATGTTCATATCCCAGCTGCTTACACGGATACGGTGAATCGGGCATGCTGAAAGTTTCAATCGCATTGGAATCGGCAGCAGTTGCAGGAACACAGCTGTATTTAAAAGCCTTGTGACTTCCCCAGATGCCTTTAACGTACACTGTGGTAGAACCAGAAGGAACAACTCCTGCCATTCTGTTGTTTTACCTGAGACTTTGGCAGTACTTTTTGGTACATACATCTCTCCCCTCTGTATTAGACGAATACGGGTTTCACTTACCTCCTATTTATGGATCTCTCTAACCGAATATTTTTCTTAAGGAAAAGGCACACACTTGGAGAGCAAACAAGTCTTAGTCGAGGAAACCCTGCTCGTTCATACTAACAAAGAACGGTCGCTTGTCAGTGTACAGTCACATCTCCATGAGAACAGCACAGGACGCAGCCTCTTCGTGTGGCCCAAAAGTAAGCTGTACCTTGGCCTTATCCTTTCTCAGCTGCAGCAGGAAACTTGATGGGAATGAAGCACTTAGGAAGCAGTCTGAGTCTTACTTATTAAATCTTTTCGTCACTCTTGGTTTATGTTTACCTTTCATTTCCTTTATTTGATATTTTAAATTTTCCAAAGTAACAACGGATTTGTAATAAGTAAAACAACACAAACACGAATAAAGAATAAGCTGATAACCTCCTCGGATACCCACAGATCACTGCTCACAGCTCGGTGAGATCCTTCTTTCTCCATGAATGAAAAATATGTATCCCTTGTAAATTTTTGGAAGGGGATGAGAGTAATATTATAGTAAACACTTAATTATGTTATTTGCTTTTTTCTTCCAGATCAATAGATGTAGATCTAATTATCTGAATAAGTGCATAACATAAAATAGATTGGATGTACCATAGTTCGTTCAACCATTTCCTTATACATTGACATTGGGTTGTTTTTATTCATTACTGCTACAAACGATGCTATGTTAAATATTACTGCATATGAAAAAATTTTGCTTACAAACGACATAAGCCCAAGTAATAGAGAAAAGTAAATAGTAAGAAAATATTAATCCATTTAAATATTTTTTCCAAAATTGGAAAATACTTATAGTCAGTATTTAATGATTTTTTGTTGAATGAAAGAATGAATATTGGATTTATTTTTGTCTCAGTATTCTTAAAATGTCAGATAGAGTCTACTTAAGTGGTACCATTTTTATCAACTGAATATGTCTTAAATTAACATCATGATTCCACTTTGAAAAAGCTTATAAGGGGAAATTATAAGTTATTGGGGAAAATTTCTTGTATTTATTTGAAATACTTTCTGTAAAAATTAGCACAATGACGAACTGACTTTTCCTGGTGAATGTTTAGGAAGATTTTTTAATAACCTAGTAAAATTTACCTAAATATTCATTGAGAATAATGGAATTTAAATTCATATTTTGTGTTTAAATATTTATTGTATGACATATTCAAACTCTTTTTTTAAACCTGCAAAAACAGGTTCGCACCAGGTCATTGATGTATTTAAATATTAAAGTAAATCGGTAACACCGGCACTCTGATCCAGCCGTTTGATATGGCAGGCGAGCGCTCACACCACGCAGTGCGTCATCAGTACTTTGTATTTACAGTGTCTGTGGGCACCTGTGCTGAAATCCGTCTTTGCACACTTTGTGAGTTAGCTGAGATGAACATCACAGGAACTTAAAGCACCATCAGAACACACAGGGCAGACAGCAGGCTCTGCGGGGATCTGTACTGCGCAGTGTTTAATGATTTATCATCATTTTAACCCCCATTTTGTTTTCCGGTTTTACTGCACTTTGCGGAAGGCTCATAGCCGTGGCTTCAAATAAAAACATTTCTTCCAAATTATTGAAAACCTGAATTAGATTAGTCATAATAGAAAGACTCGGAGCAGTTCTTCCCCCATGATCTCAACTGATGATGCATCTTAGTAGAATTTGACGGTTCTAAAACCCTCCGCAGTGGAATAAGAGCGAAGAAAAAAAAAGGTCCCAACTTTGTTGTGAATTTGCTGTTCTGCAATATGAACCTAATTGAATCATATTAATAGAAAAAGGGAAATATAAATACCTGATTTCATGAGTGGCCTATTTTATTCACTAAAATAAACCTGGTAATCACCCTAAATACGTGCGTTTTTTTAAGTTCAGCTACTAGGCTCCTTAGAGAAGTGTTTTTGTTTGTGTGTTTTTTTTTCCTTCAAATTAACTCAGTATCACTAATGACAGGGCTCCTTTTTTTTTTTTTTTTAATGGCTCATAGGAGGCACACAGCCATGTCACTATGATGATAGACGTGGAGCACCTAATTCTGCAACAGGAAGAAGGCGACAGTGTCTGCTGCCCTTAGAGTTTAGAACTTTTTCTCCTCAGTGTTTGCTGTATTTATTTAGCCTATAATTGAATACACAGTCATTTTGCTGTGCTGCAGATCGCCTACGTGGGAGTCAGGATGCATATTTAATGCTTGATTTAAAAAGAAAAATAGATGCAGTGACATGTGGGCAATTTTAGAAAAGTGTGTTCTGTGCAAATTCAACTAAAGGTTTGGGAGAAACTTGTTTCTTTCTTTCTTAGAGAAGATGTGATGTTTCACAGCGGGAATTGTTGTAGATGCATATTTATTAAGTGATGAGTAGTAGTTCTTTTCCTTTGCACTTTTAATGACAAATTCAAATGGCAGCAGAGAAAAGAATGTCCGCTTACTTGGAGCACACCTCTTTCTTCCTTTATCCCCCTCTAATAAAAGCCCCTAAAAGCTTTCATCTAAAAGAAAAAAACTTGTGGCTTAGTTACTACAGAAAGGAATGCCAGCAGAAATGTTCTCTGGGTTTTTGCCCGTGAAGCAAGGTAAAAACAGAAGCATTGACATGGAGTGAAGTGAGTGTTGATTGGAGAAAATTGTCATGTGCTTTAAGGGAGCATAATTTATGCCATTGCCACCAACGTGCATGTGCCCAAGTTCATTGCAGGGCCACCATGGCACTCCTAAAAACTTTTCTTAAATTGCACATAATTTCTGAAACTCAAGTAAACAAGTGTACTGTTGGCCTGTGTTCTCATCTACTGTGTTTTCTTGACGCTTGCCTTTTGTGGTTACGGAGAAATGGCAGCCGGAGCATTGAGCCGGCTGTTCAGGTTCAGTGCGTCGGCCCGCAGAGCGCCGTGTCTGCGCAGCTCGGGCTCCGAGGAAACTGGCTCAGCACTCTCCACTTCTGTCGCCTAGAAGGCGTGAGATTGCAGGTCAAATCCTGTAGAAGATTCATATTTTCTAAGGAAAAAACCTTGAACTTCATGTACCTGCTCCCAGGGGAATAGTGGTGTTAATTTTAGGTAGCCCAGTCCCAGCTTATTGAAGATCTAAAAGAGGGGTAAAAAACAAAATTTAAAAAATTTGATTTTTTTTTAAAGTTTTTATTTTGGGATTAAGGGGTCTTAAGAAATTAAAACTTTGATGTATCAGTTGAGTACCTGGTCACCAATTTAGCTTTTTATGGCATTTGGTGTTCCGTCTGTAATCTCCTAATGTTTCTTCCATTCAAAGACAGTCCTTTGTCCTTTTCTCAGCTTCTGGCTGACACTAAATGCCCCGTTTTACTTTAGTCCAATCTAAGTCGTCTCTACTACCTTCTTGAAGGTCAAGCCATTTTCTTCTTTCTTTTTCAGCCCTTTGTCTTCCTAGAAGTAACTCTGAGTTCTCCTTTAATAAAGATGCTCACAACTGCACATTCTTAACCAAATTAGGGCTTTTCATTCCAGATAAATGATTCTCTAATCTTGTCACTTGTCTGCTTAAGTGGTCAGAGTCTTATTTCTTTTGACCATTTTTAAAACATCAACCAAAGTAAAATAAAAGATAAATGAAGTTAATGTATTGAGGGTAAGGGACATGTGTTACTCTGTCTCCATTAATCTTTTTCATTGGTATTTCAAGTACTTTTGCTTATTTATTTTTTTTCCAAGTTGCAAGTAAAACTTGAAAATTGTTTATTCATAGTGCTATTTTTTTCTTTCTTTAAAAACATCTAAGAATTGAATCCGACTATGCTAACAGTTAGTTTATGAATGCCATGCTCCAACAATAGTAGTTCTTCCACACCACCGAGTTGGAAATGCCATAGTATTTAAGAAACATACATCCTGTTACCTAGTTTCAGGGAAAGAGACATGGCTGGCCACAGTGGCTCATGCCTGTAATCCCAGCACTCCGGGAGGCCAAAGCAGGAGATCTCTTGAGGCCAGCCTGGGCAACATAGCTACATCCTGCCTCTAAAAAAAGCCAAAGAAGAACTAAGAGAAACATTCTACAGTGAAAGTTGATAGCACCTGAATGGATTAATTTTTTTAATTTAAAATGTAGATCATATATTTCTTTCTGCATCTATATCTTCATACAGCAAGTTGTCTTGGGAGACAATACTAATGTCACCTTTTGTTTTTGCTGTTACTTAGAATAGTGTGAAAGGGATATAACTTCGAGAATATTTTTGTGTGATCTGGAGACATGCTAAAGAATAGACTCTTAAAGTAGAAATATAAGGCAGTAAATATTTTAGCTGAAAAATCAATAACAAAATGGACATAACAGTTATTAGTAATTTGATTAAGTCTGTATCATGTGTAAAATTACCCTCGGCAACCAGGGTACAGATGCTCATACTTATTGAAATGTAACACTCATATACCATTGAAAACAAGGAGATACATAACGAGCTATAAAAAATGAAATATTCCAAGATCTCCACTCTATTTTCGAATAAATGAAATGTGCTTCAGTACAGAGAAAGAAAACAACTCATAGTTGTCTGAAGAATTATATGAAAATAATGGAGAGAGGGAGAGAGAAAGAGAGAGAGTGTGTGTGTGCGTGCGTGTGTGTGTGTGCGTGCGTGCGTGTGTGTGTGTGTGTGTGTGTGTGTGTGTAATGATTAATCATTCACAGAACTTGGGGCTTCCTGGCTAGATTGACAACTGAGTTATTTGCCCATCCCTGGTGACTGACAACAGGTAATGGAGAGGCCTTTACCGTGATATAACAGCACAGAATATTTCCTAATTTACTACTATAGTTCTCATCAAAAGCACCCTGGCAAAAAAAACACTAGATTTATCACTTCAATTACTGGAATTTCACATTTGGTTTAAGGAGACATGTTTCTGTAATTTGACAGGCTTTTCAGATTTTGAACTTCTTCAGACATTGCAGCTCTCAGGGTAATCGGAGAGAGATATAAATGAAAGCAGTTGTTCTAGTTTTATAACTTTTAATGGTGTCTACTGGCAAGAAATAAAACAGACCATAAACTGATGGTCTTGGCTAGGTATATTTTAAAAGGCCTTTTTTGTCAGCTTAAAATATGTTCAACAATCTGAAAATGGACAGGAACTACATTTAAACCATCATAGTATTATAATTATAAATGGGGTTTTTGATGTTATGATTTTGTTGTAGTGCAAGAAACCCTATATAAGGGCAAATAATATTTATGAATATTTATGAATGTTAAAGTGGTAGATGCTTGTTTGCTTCAACACAAAGAGCTAGAGCTCCGCTGTGGGAGTAAAAAACTGATCTTGTCCTGGTTCAGCTACTTCGACCTGAAATCTTGGTTTTCTCTTTTCTTTATTTGGGACTAATTTCTAACTTCTTGAAATGAGTTGAATATATGGTGACTCTTACATGTTATTGTGTATTCATTTAAAACACTTGTAGCTTCAACTTATTTCATTACTGGAATCATCACAGTTTTTACCACTGTTTCTATTACTACTGCTGCAGCGTGAGTTTGTTATTATAGGTTTCGCCTCAGATGTGAGGTGTTGGTGCCATACTGGATTCAGCTACTCTGAGTCTGACGCACATTTGGAAGCACTTTTCTTACACGGCAGGCGAAGGTTAATGGCGTGGGAAAATTAATTATGTTATACCCTGTTGATTTCCAACCTGCCTACCTAAGATATGGAGTTTAAGATAAGGATATTGATCACAGTAAAGCCTCAAGTGAGTCTGTTATAATTGTGAGTAATTTTAATTCTGTGAGTGTTCTCTTGGTTCTATTATAGTAAAATTATACTTTTATTATCTATTTCTGATTTTCCTCCCAAAAATGACATCAACTTTATTTCATCTTAGCATCTTTTATCCAGTGCCGCTACTGTTAATACCTCTATATTTTATCCAAGCATGTCAGAAAAGTTGAAGATAGAGAGGGAGGAGGAGCATTTGTAGCCACCGTTATCACAATTGCCCCGAAGGCCGAGTGGTAGAATTTTATTTTAGCTTACCCATTGGTTCGCCAGGCCCCAGGAAAAGCAGCTCTCTAACATTTTCAGCAACTGGAGACTTAGGGGGCTCAGGAGTAAGCCAAAATATAAAACTGAGTGGTAGTAGGAATCAAGTCAGTCATTTTTTTCTTTCCACAAGTATTTATTGAGCATCTACTATGTTTCAGGTACAGAAAAGAAAATTTATAGTTTTGTCTGAAATCTAGGTAAAGTCATATTTGTGAGTAATTTACCATTATTATTGCTAATTAAGACAAATAATAACAAGCATTTGTAAAGGACTTTGCAGTTTACTAAGTACTTGCAGATATAGTACTCACGTAATTAACTGCATATAGTCACTTCACCTACATTTTCTATATCTTTTAGAAGGATGCCTTGTAACCTTGCAGGTTAATTGCTCAGTTTTTAAGGGTTAATAATTTATGTGCTATTTGTCAACCTAAGTGAAGTTTGAAAGTTTTTTTCCACTTTCCACATGACCCTACCCTGTAGGAGGATTAGGGACCTGCTGATTTTGGGGGTGGGAATTGATAGGGTGAAGTTTTATATATTTTGTACAAAGCAGCCAAGACATCAGTGCTATCCAGCAACCACCAACTTGTGCCGTTCCTCAAGGGGATTAAATGGTGGCCAGAGTCAGGTTGGTGCATAATACTTCATTTCTGAAGAACTGATTAGCTCCATCTCCAGGCTGTCAGCAAATGGTCATGGCCAATCTTCATCATATATCTGAAATCAAATGACTTTTCCTCCTTTCACCATCCACTCTGGGCCAAGCGGCCCTTGTCTCTCCTGGGCTCTCCCTGCTTCGCCCTTGCTCTGCCGCCATCTGTTCTCAGAGCGGCCAGAGGAACCCTTCTGAAACAGCCCCGCGCCCAGAGCCTTCTGCTCTCTGTGTGCGCTGTCCACCTGTGGCTACTGAGCACCTGAAATGTGGCCAGTGTGACCCAAGACCTGACCTTTAAATAATTTCATTTGAATTAACTTCATTAAATGTTAATTCATCTTCATGAAACACAACCATTGGCTAGTGGTTATCGTATTGGAGAGTGCGGGTCTAAAGCACGTCGGTTCCTGTTCCTTTTGCCACAGTGCATAAACGTGGTTCCCAGGCGTCATCTCCTGCTGTTTGTCTTTTGGTCAGTCTGCGCCAGCCACGCTGGCCTCTCTCCTCTTGCTCAGCCCCGCTCTCCCACTGCAGGGCCTCTGCACTTGCGCTTCCTCTTGCGGCCAGCCTCTCGGTGTCCTCCCTCACCTGTCTCCAGTCTTTGCTAAATGTCAGCTTTTCATCACCCTTTCTGACTGCCCTATTTAAAACGGCAGCCCTTCCCCACCCCTGCAGCCCTCAGTGTTCCAGATGATGCTATTCCTCAAGGTAATTAAGTAGGATTGATGGAATCTAATTGGTGAATAATATTTCACTGGATTCATAGCTAGCCTGCCAGCAGACACTCTTGGCTAATCTTCAAAATATATCTGAAATCATCTGAAACACTTTTTATTATTTAATTTGTGTTATTTTCCTCTCCTCCTAGAACAGAAGCTCTGTCAGGACAGAGGTTGTTCACTGCGATAGCCCAGATCCCAGAAGAGTATCCGGCACATCATAGGGGATTAACAAAGTTTTGATGATTAAATGGATATATGACAGTATAGCATCATGAATAATCTAGCAAAAGGGCCACTAAGCAAACTGTGATTATATTCAAAAGAAATTCTCTAAACACAGTAAAGATAGACAAGTTTAATCCACAGCAGTCTATGATAAATCAAAAAGAGAAAAATCATTTTCTCTGAACAATATAATTGATATTTGAACAATATAATTGATATTTGAACAATATAATTATTTGAACAGTATTAATCAATAAGATGGAATTAATAGATATATAGTTAAATTGGAATTCTTTAAACACAGTATTAACTTTTTATGATCTAGCATCTATAGAAAATATATGGCTTTAAAGGAAAATTCAGTAAGTTTAGGAAACCAGGAGTTACCAAGTCATTTTCTCTGATTGCAGTCTAATAAACAGTAAAAATTTAAACAGGAAAAAACCTAACTACATATTAAAATACTTTCTTATGTAATAGCAGTAAAAACAAGTAAGTGAAAAATATAGTTGCAGACTAAGTACAATGAAAAATGAAAAACAAAGTATGAAAAATAAAATATATCACATTAGAACCTATAGTCTTTGTCTGAAGTTAAATTCGGAAATAAATTCACAGTCTTACCTGCTTTTTATAAGTGAGAAAGAAGGGGATAAAAGTAAATTGGAACACTTAGAATCATAATCCACAAATGCCATGACAAACAGGAGTAATACAATAGTAGGTATGGGCTGGAATAAGTGACCTGAAAAACAGAAAAACAAAAATTCATAAACGCGAGATAGTTTGGGTAGAAATTAGGCAAATCTGACAAATCAAGAAAAAATTTGAAATAAAAATTTGGTTCCAACAGTTGGTAAGACAATGCTGTTAAGAAAATAAGCTATGTAATTTAAAGTTGACACAGTTTGAAAATGTCAGTGAAATCATGCAGGAATAAATTGAGACCCTTTTCTTTTTAATTTTTTAACGTTCTGAGAAGTTTTATGTGACATAGGAATTGACATTTTTGCAAGTTCAAAAAACTTCAGGACTAAATTTTTGGAGTCCACAGTCTTTGTGTGCATTCATGTACATTAATTATTTAAATATTCTCCATTCCTTTCCCAGGTGCCAGTTTCATAAACCTCACTTAGAATGTAGACCTGAGAGGCCTTAGTAAAACACAGTAAATAGAATAATCTAGTCAAGCTCATTTAAAAGACTATAGAAAATCCCCCAGTTACATCAGCAGGTTAAATTAGAAGATCAAATAATTATCTCAATAGATGCCAAAAAGAGACATTTGATAAAAAACCATTTTATAATGACTCTAAAAATTGATGTTTGTATGTTTTCCTATTTTACAAAAAATCGAAGTAGCTTATATAAAAATACATACATACATAAAATAAAACACAAATAATATAAAATAAAGGTAAAATTTTTGTAATGATAAGGAACACAGCCAGGGACAAGAAAATGACTTCCTTTACTCAGCAGAAATCAACTGGCAGCCTAACAAGACTGTGCACAGTAGACGCACGGTTTCACTTACCTGTAAGGTCCAAAAATATTAAATGGAAAATACCAGAAAGAATGTTTTAAATCGTTTTTTATATTGTTTTAAATTACACACCGTTCTGAGCAGCGTGATAAAATCTCGGTGCATCCTGCTCTTTCTGGCCCAGACGTGAATCATCCCTGTGTCCGGTGTCCTGTCCTCGCGGTATGGGCTCCCTGCCTGCGAGTCACTTGGCAGCTGTCAGGGTCATCAGATCCACTGTGCTGGAATGGCAGCACTGGTGTTCAAGTCACCCGCATTTTTTACTTCATAATGGCCCCACGGCACAGGAGTAGTGATGCTCTCATATTGCTATAATTTTTCTATTTTATTACCAGTTATTTTTGTTGATCTGTTACTGTGCCTAATTTATAAATTAAGCTTTACCGTAGGTACGTATCTATGTGTAGGAAAAAACATAGTATGTGTCGGGCTGGGTACTGACGGTAGTTTCAGGCATCCGCTGGGAGTCATGGAACGTCTTCCCCAGGAATAAGGGGGACCACTGTGATGTGCAGCATTCCCCTTGGAATCCAGAGCAAGACTGTACGCAATCTCCATTATTGTTTTAAACAGTTCTAGAAGTTCTGGTTAATAAAAAATAAAATTAAAACCAAGGTAAGTGTGTGTAGGTATTGGAAAGAAGAAAGTTATTATTTGCTCATAATTTGTTCTATGCCTAGAAAATTCTGTGAGAATCTGAAAACTATGAAATTAATAGCTGAGTAAAATGGCTGAATACAAGATTAATATACAAAAATGAAGAGCTTTCCTATATTGTAGCTATAACCAATTAAAAGAATACTACAGGAAAATTTCATTCATAATTCTAACAAAGATAAATAATAGATAACTGTATCCATACCCATTCTTAAAATTATTCCTATATTTGAAAAACAAAATTTTGGGGAATGGACAATGAATTGAAATAGTCAGTGTCTCAGAATGGAAAGATAGCCATTCTTGCTAATCTAATTTGTGGATATAATCCTAATAAAAACCTGAACAGAGGAACTGCAGTTAGAAGATACAAAAACACGTTTATAATGAGACAGTGAGCTGTGGCTGGAGGATAGCAACCCGTGTCACTGTCATTACTGAGTGCTCTCTGCAAACCAGACTTCGAGCCCAGAGGCTGTATGGGTTTCATCTCATTTAATTCTCACACCAGCCACAGGAGGCAGATACCATCCTCCCCTTTTAAGCTGAGAAAACTGAGCTGTGCCTGAGTTCTATCAAATGACGGAACCAAGATTTGAAGCTAAGTACATCTGATTTTAGAGCTCTGAGAAAATGTAAAAAAGCAACAGATCAAGTAGATTAACAAAGGCAAAGTCCACTATATACAACCAATTAACATATGTGTATTTTTGTGTGTGTATGTATATACACACACACATTCTTAAAGCGGACTCGCAAATCAATGTAAAAGGGAAATACTATTTAATATTTAATAAATTGTGTGAGACTCATCAGGATAGCAATTTGACCAAGAAATCAATTTGGACTTTTATTGGACACAGTTCACAAAGATAAATGTTGATGCACGAAAGAGTTAAATATATGTTCCTGATCCATGTGTGAAATAAAAAAAAGAGTTAAATATAAAAATAAAATCATAAGTATTTATACAGAAACAGAATTTAGCCGAAATCCTCATGAGAGAACTTTCTCAGAATTTGAATGAAAGAAATAACAAAAAACGGATTAATAGATGTAGCCATATGATAAGCTAAATTCTGAATGTAAAAGTTCCCAAAATAAAAAGGCAGCTAGAACACTGAGAAAAAAAATCTTTTCATCAAATAACACATTAAATTGTGTATCTTTTTATATAAAGAGCTCATATAAATCAACAGGAAGAACACTACAAGCTCAATAAATTAATAGGTAAAGAAAGATGACAGATCACTCCTAAAATAGAAAATAGAACTTTTAAAAACAAACATCTGGAAAGGTATTCACTATCACTAGTAATTAAACAAATGCAAACCTTTTTTAAAAAAGAAAACACATGCCTTTTGTCTATCAAATTGTGTAAGAAAAATACATAAACAGCTTGGTGAAATGTGCATCTACTGCTGGTAATGGTTTTAACTGGTTCTAATTTTTTTGGAAAATAACTTGATGA